>NC_057820.1:21272307-21572692 GCF_910594005.1 Cervus elaphus
TAAGTACAATTTTCTTAGGGCTTCCCAGGTGACTTAATGGTAAAGAATCTGCCTGCCACTGCAGGAGACTCAGCTTCAATCCCTGGATCAGGAAGATCCCCTGGAGAAGGAAATGGCAACCCACTCCAGTATTCTTGCCTGGGAAATCGCTTGGACAGAGGAGTCTGGCAGACTACAGTTCATCTGGTTGCAAGAGTCTAATATGACTTAGCAACTAAACTACAACAATTTTCTCTAGCAAGACATAACTCTTCCTAGTATACCACGTTGCATCACTTTCTCCCACTTTCTTCAAATCAGTAGATAACAAGGTAGTCAATCAGGGATATGACTGATGGGAAAAGATGTGCTCTATTTTACATTTTAAAAAACTCCCAAGGTACTAGTATATACTGTGTACAATGTGCGCCTGCCTTCACGGCCAAGCAGAACTGACCTTCTTCTTATTTTCCTCTTCTGTGGTTGTACTTAACCCTCATTTTAATCTAATTTCACATATATGAAAGTGTTTGAAGTTAGAGATGAACAGTTTGATTGTCTAAGGTCCTGAAAAAACTGCAGCAGGGCAGGAGGGATGCTCTCCAAAAAGAAAAAAAAAGAAAAAATATATATATATTATAAATGTTAATAATCAAAACTGTCAATCATTAAAACGATAATTTTGAAAAATCAACTTCCAGGCCTCTATGAGTCTCTCAGGTTTTCATATGAAATCTTAGCATCAGTGTTGTGAGCCTTACTATTATCCTAAAAGAAATTAGCATTAAGGTAATTCCTGAGTTAATACAACTTGAAAGAGAAAAGGACCTGTTATTTTATGCTTGGTTTGACTATAGTTATTGGACATATTATTAAGATACATAAAGATACTCTTTAGTCAATCTTTAGGTCATGTGATGAACTTGGGGTCAGGAGCTTATTAAATGCTACATATGGTTTGTCTGAAGATTCTGGTCTTTAATAAATTCAAGAAAAAGAAATTCACCCTAAGGGCTGTGCAACGACCAATTTCATTATCACTAACTACTGCCTAACAAAAAAATAGATATGAAAACATCAGTCATATTCACTTTAGTGGAAAAATATGAATAAGTAGTTCTGAATACTTCAATGTATTATAATTAAATTAAACCAAAATTTTATTCCCTCACAGAAAATTTTAGCCAAATTAAGATACGCAATCATTTTATCAATTCAGGAAAAGTCATTTACAAAATAACAGTGGCTATAGCTATAATGCATTCAGACATAAATTCTCAAATGCTGTGGGCATCTCCTGCATTTCATGTCAATAGTAATAATTACCAACATCAATAGAATGCTTTCTATGTGCCCAAAGTTCAAAACTTTTTTTTTAAACTTCTTATATGTACTACCCTAGTTCATTCATGAAGTAGGTAGGTACGTTTACTACAGTTAGGGAGAGGCACAAAGAGATTGACCAAGATAATACACAGGTAAGTGAAGTGGGACTTGAACTCAGTTCTGTAACCATACCCATCTCCCTTCCACCTTCAATTTTCCATTGTTCCTAACCTCAGATATCCGCTAATCTGTCCTCCATTTCTAAAATCTTGTCATTTAAAAACTGCTGTATTATTTGGAGGGTATTATGCTGAGTGAGGGCTTCCCTGGTAGCTCAGCTGGTAAAGATTCCACCTGCAATGCAGGAGACCCTGGGTCGATTCCTGGGTCTGGAAGATCCCCTGGAGGAAGACATGGCAACCCACTCCAAAATTCTTGCCTGGGGAATCCACATGGAAAGGAGCCTAATGGGCTACTGTCTATGATATGCTGCAAAGAGTCGGACACCACTGAGAGACTCAGCATAGAACATGCTGAGTGAAGTAAGTCAGACAGAGAAAAACACAGTCAAACAAAAGCTATCTGTAAGTCTGCTCCTTTTTTTTGTTGTTGTTTAATAGTCACTATAACTGAAAACAAAAAACAAGCAAACTAGAACAAAAAAGGAGCAGACTTACAGATAAAATAAGCTATTGGTTACCAATGGGGAGAGTGAATGGGAAAGCAGCAGTATAGGGGCTGGGGATTAAGAGGTAAAACTATTATGTATATAATAAGCTACAGTGACATACAACACAGAGAATATAGCCAATATTTTATAATAACTATAAATGAAAGACAACCTTTAGATTTTTGAATCATATATTAGACAGTTGTTACATATAATATTGTACATCAACTGGACTTCAATTTTTTCAAATGTTCTATAAATGGAACTAAGGTACGTACCATTTGGTGACTGACTGTTTTTCACTCAGCATAATTCCCTAGATATTCATCCAATTTGCTGTCTGAATCAGGTCCTTTCCTTTTATTGCTGAGTAGTATTCCATGGTATATACACATGATAGTTCGTTTAGTCACTTATCTGCTGAAGAGTATTGGGGCTTATTTCAATTTTGGGCTACTCCAAGAAAAGCTGCTATGAACTTTACAGGGGTTTACATGACCATAAGTTTTCACTTCTCTAGGATAAATGCCTAGGAGGACAACTGATGGGTCACATGGAAATTGCATGTTTAGTTTTACAACAAACTGCCAATTTGTTTTCCAGAGAGGCTGTAGCATTTTACATTCCCACCTGTGACAGATCCAGTTTCTCCACATCCTCTCAAGCACTTGGTACTGTTACTATTTTTTTTTTTCATTTTTTTCCCTTCTGATAGATGTGCAGGAATGCCTCATTGAGGTTTTAATTTGTGCTTCTTTGATGTTGAACGTATTTCCATGTGCTTATTTGCCATCTGTATTTCCTTTTCATTGAAATGAGTCTTCATGTCCTTTTTCCATTTTGTTTTTTTTTTTTACTGTTGTGTTTCCAGAGTTCTTTATATACTCTACATTTTAGCCTTTTGTTGGATAAATAGCCTGCAAATATTTTCCCCCAATCTGTAGTTTTTTTCATCCTTTTCACATGGACTTTCCCAGAGCAAAACTTAAAATTTTTATGAAATCCAATATATTCAGTTTTCTTCTTATGGATCATGCTATTTGTATCACCTTTAAGAACATCTGAATAGCTCTAGGGACTGAATATTTTCTAAACTGCTTTTCTAAAAGTTGTATATTTTTATATTTTGTATTTAATTCTATGATACAGTTTGAGTTAGTTTTTATATAAGGTGTGAGATTTAAGTTGAGATGCTCCCCTTCTGCTTCTCCTATTTCTCCTTCTTCCTCTCCTCCTCATCCTCCTTCTTCTTTTACCTATGGATATCCAATCATTCCAACACCAGTTGTTGAAAAGGCTATTCTTACTTTAAGCTGACTTAAAACCCAACATTCAAAAAACTAAAATCATGGCATGCGGTCCCATCACTTCATGGCAAATAGATGGGGGGAAAAGTGGAAACAGTGACAGATTTTATATTCTTAGGCTCCAAAATCACTGCAGACAGTAACTGCAGCCATGAAATTAAAAGATGCTGGCTTCTTGGAAGAAAAGCTATGACAAACCTAGATGGTGTATTGAAAAGCAAAGACATTACTTTGCCAACAAACGTCCATATAGTCAAAGGTATGGTTTTTCTAGCAGTCATGTACTGATATGAGAGTTGGACCATAAAGAAGGTTGAGAACCGAAGAACTGATGCTTTCAACTTGTGGTGCTGGCTAAGACTCTTGAGAGTCCGTTGGACAGCAAAGAGATCAAACCAGTCAATTCTCAAACCAGTCACTCCTAAAGGAGATCAACCCTGAATATTCATTGGAAGGACTAGTGCTGAAGCTGAAGCTCCAATACTTTGGCTGCCTGATGTGAAGAGCCAATTTACTGGAAGAGATCCTGGTGCTGGGAAAGATTGAGGGCAGGAGAAGAAAAGGGTGACAGAGGATAAGATGGTTGAATGGCATCACGGACTCAATGGACATGAATTTGAGCAAATTCCGAGAGATAGTGAAGGACAGGGAAGCCTGATGTGCTGCAGTTCATGGGATTGCAAAGAGTTGGACACGACTTAAGAGACTAAACAACAATTCTTACTTCACTGAACTTTTTGCATTTTTCATAAAAAATCAGTTGAGCATATTTGTGTGCATCTTCTTCTGGGTTCTTTGGTCTATTCTGACTAGTTTATCCCTCTACCAATAGCACACTGTCTTTATTACTGAGTCTGCACAGTAAACAGCATGGGGTAGAATATAGTCAACAGTATAAGGTAGAGTGATTCCTCCAGCTTTATTTCTTCTTAATTTTTATTGGAATATAGTTGCTTTACAATGCTGTGTTAGTTTCTGCTGTGTAGCAAAGTGAATCAGTCATATGTTTACATATATCCCTTCTCTTATTGATTTTTTTCCCATTGAGGTCACCACAGAGAATTGAGTAGAGTTCCCTGTGCTATATAGTAGGTCCTCATTAGTTATCTATTTTAAACATAGTATCAGTAGTGTATATACATCAATCCCTCTTACTTTATTATTCTTTGTCAAGATTATTTCAGCTATTCTACTTCTGTGCCTTACATATAAATTTTAGAATATGCTTTTTTACATCTACAAAAAAAAATTTAAAAAAAAACCTGATGAAACTTTACATGAATTTCATTCTACTTCTAGATCAAGTAGGAGGGAAATGACATTTATATTATGCTGAGCTCCCAAGCCATGAACCCAGTAGTATCTTTTAATTTATTCAGATCTTTGATTTCTTTCATAAGCATATTAAAAAATTTCCAGCATACATGCTTTGTTAAATGCATCCTATTTCTAACCTAAGAATTTTATCATAAAATGATGTTGAATTTTATTCTAATGTTTTCTCTGTGTCAATTGATATGATCATATGATTCTTCTTCTTTAAGTTGTTGATAGGGTGAATTACACTGAATGATTTTGAAAACTGAACAAGCCTTGCATACCTGGAATAAATTCCACTAATTCTCTTTGTACATTGTTGAATTCAGTTTGTTCATATTTTGCTGACAAGTTTTGAATCTGAATTTATTTGAGATACTTTTCCTCATGTTGTCTTATTTGCATTATTATCTTTTTCTGGCTTTACTGTCAGGATAATACTGGCCTCCTAAAATGAGTTGGGAAGTATTCCCATCTCATTTATTTTCTAAAAGAGACTTTAAAATAACTGTTAATTCTTTTTGAAGGCTTACTAGAAATCTCTCCTGAAATTATCTGGATCTAGTGATATTTTTTCAGTAGTTTTTTAAATTATGAATTAAACTTTCTTAGTTGTTAAAAGGCTATTGAAATTATTTGCTTCATCTTGGTTGAAATTTGATAGTTTGTGGTTTTTAAGAAATTGGCCACTTTCTTCTATATCATCCAATATATTAAAGTTGTTCAGATTATTCATTTATTAATTTTTAATGGCTGAAGAATTTGGAGTAATATCTATTTCTAATATTGTCTGTTTCTTTTTTTTATTTTTTGTATTATTAGAAGTTTATTAATTTTATGGATTTTTTCTTTTTCAATTTATTTGCTCTACTGTTTTCCTACTTTACTATTTCATTGTTTCTACAATAATCTTTATTATTTCCTTCCTTTTGCTTTGGATTTCTTTGTTTTTGGTTTATCTGTCTCTCTTTTTCTACTTTCTGAGATAAGAACTGGATTATTTAAGGCCTTACCACGTTTCCAGTGGAAGTTGTCAATTATAAACAATTTATAAATTATAAATTTCCCTCTACATGACACTTCAACTGCAGTCAATTTATTTTAATGTTGTATTTTCATTTTCATTCAGTTCTATAAATTTTTTTCTCTTTCCTTTTAGCCTTTCTCTTTGATCCATGGATTATTTAGAAATGTATAACTTAATTCCCACACGTTTAGAGATATTTCTGTTATCTGTCTGTTATTGATTTCTAGTTTCATTACATTATGGTCAGAGAACACTCTATGTGTGAATTCAATTCTTTCAAATTTGTTGAGGTTTGTTTCATGACCCAGGAATTATTCTATTTTTCTGAATGTCCCATGGGCACTTGTTCTTTATTTGTTGAGTGGAGTGTTCTATATATGTCAATTAGATATTGGTTTCAGTACATTGTTGAGACCTTTCTTATACTTGCTGACTTTATCTAGTAGTTCTATCTGTTACCAAGGGAATGGTGTTGAAGACACCCACTATCATTGTAGATCTGTCTAATTCTCATTTCAGCTTTTGCTTCTTAAATTTTGAATCTTTATTGTTTGGTGTATAAATATTTAGGATCATTTTGTCTTTCTCATAAATTCATCCTTTTATCAATGCTCTTTGCTCCCAGTAATTTTATTGGCCCTGGTATTTGCCAGATATTAATATGTCACTCTTGATTTTTTAATTAGCATTTTCATGTATACTTTTTTTTCAGTTCTTTTTCAACCTAACTATGTCCTTGAATTTGAGGTGAATCTCTTGCAAAGAACATCTGGTTGTATTTTTTTTTTAATTCATTCTGCCAATCTGTATTTTGATTGGTTTATTTTGAGTGGTATCACTGAGCATTAATGCTCTAGAACTTAAGACTTCCATTTTATTAATTTATTTTTTTCTGTTTCTTTCTCTGAAATTCATTCTTTTGTTTCTCTTTTCCTGCTTTCCTGTGGGTTAACTGAATATATTTTAGGATTCCAACTTGATTGATTTATAGTGTTTTTGACTCTATCTCTTTGCATAGTTTTCATAGTATTACTCAGAGAATCACATAGTATACACATGTGACATAATAATTTACTGGTATCAACATTCTTACCACTTCCATTTAACTGTGAACATCTCTCTTCAAGTCCCTTTACTTTCCTCACCTGTAAATATCATTGTCTTGTGTACCAGATGATTACATCTGATCATATATTTTGTTACAATCATCAAAACAAGATTTATAAAGCTCAATAGGAAAAGGACAGTCCATTGTATGTAACCATACCGCTGATCTTTTCATTGTTTCTTTTCTTCCTGCTTCCTGAACCTTGAAGAATTTTTCTTTTCTCGTTTCCCTTTCAGATATTCCCTAAGGCTTCTCTCATTCTGATACTCTATGAACTCAAAACCTTTCCAAAGAAACTGAGTTTGAAATAGGCAGTCAAAGAGATAAACATTTTAAAATATAGGAGTCAGAGATGATCTAGGGCTGACGTTCTTACTGGAAGGACCATACTGGAAGGAAAGTATGTATCTGTGAAGGAAGTTATTTTATATCTTCCAAATACATCTTGAACAATACTAAGCTGCAAGATATTTACCACTCCAATAAACCATCCTTAGAAAGGTCTTTCATTCAAGCATCATAAGGTATCAATAATGTGCCAAGAAATGTGCAAGGTGGTGGAGATGAAGATATAAGCAACAAATGGTCCCTGCCCTAATCCATGGATGGCTTAGACAGGAAGACCTAGCATCAAAGCCTGAGAGAGGGATTCGGATACTTCTGTACCATTAAGGGAATGCTCAGAGGAGAGCAGTGAGGGAAGGAGGATAAGTTAGAGGATAAACCAAAGCAAGACTGTGGGCTCAGCTAAAGTTTACTTTAGACTGTAGCTGATCCTAAGGGAGACCACAAGGAACTGTGCAGCATGCACGGCACTGCAGAGCAGTTTCACCTTAAGGCAGAGGGCCTTCTGCATCTCTGGAGCAGCACAATTCTCTGGAGAAGGCTAGTACTCACAGCATCTAGGAGATGAGTAAGCTGGCTCATAAAAGAGAACTGAGTACCCAGAGCATCTACTGCAACTGTCTGAGAAAGCAGATGATAATCAAGCTATAGTGTAACTCGGTATGATGGTTCAGACAGGTACAAAAAAAGTATAAGGACAAAGAGGAGAATAAATTCTGTTTGGAGCAGCTGGAGAAGGATTCCCACATAATTTATGAGACCCAGTAGAAAATGAAATGCGGAGCATGTTGTTCAACATTATTACAGAGCTTTAAACCAAGCAAGCAGCCCTTCTTCCTTCCCACCCTCTATTTGGCCATGTGCATGTGGGATCTTTGTTCCCCAACCAGGGATCGAACCTGGGCCCCCTGCAGTGATAGTGTGGAGTCTTCACCATTGGACCACAGGGGAGGTCCCCTGAGGGGCCCTTCTAAATGTAGGACTCTGTACAACTACACAGGTCACTCCCCAGGGAGCTGGCTCTGCAGCTGAGGAATCTGTGAAGAATGCGGAAACAACAGAATCTTGAAGGAGATGAGATGTAAGTTCCAACCATATTTTTAAAAGTAGTTTCTAGAAGTAGGACAGAGGGTGATCAGGGAATAAGTTTTGTGATAAATTCATGATTTTTTTCTAGATAGTGTCATCATTACTCATCTCAATGAAATAAATATTCAACCTTCAAAATGTATGGTTATTTTTTGTTGCTGATTCGTTAATACTAACATCTGTAATAGTCAATTCTATGTGCAGAAATAATAATGATATATCCCTAATGTGTAATGTTCTTCAAGTTATTTATGACCTGATAAATTCTGTTGCTAGTTACTATTTTTTTCAGAAATAGGCAACTTTATAAGATCATAATATAGAGTTCTAATATTCACACTTAAAGGTCAAGATTGAAGGTCTGACTAAGGAAAATTGCTATGAGTGTATATAACAATATATTTTTGACTACAAGCCACATTCACACATGAAAATAACAAGGATTTTGTTATTTATTCAGCTTTCATTTCAAGTAAGACCTACTTCATGTAAAAGCAAATACAGCTTAAAACTTTGTTTCCTCAGTATGCAGTCCTATTGTCAATAAACGCTTGCATTTAATTCCACCTCCTCTACTCAAGCCTGTTCTAAAATGCTCTCACATAAATTCAAGATTGAACAATGTATTTCAGCATGCTATAAACTAATAAAAATAAAGGGTGCCATGCTATTACTTTTTATAAGGTGTTTAAAACAAAAATTACATAATTTCACATATTTAGGCTATATGAGCAAGTGTGTTTAACATTTAATTTATATCAGCCATGGTTAGGTATCTAATTCCAACCACACTATATCCTGTGGTTTAAACATCTTCCTTCATTCCCTTCGTTCGTCACCAAGATCATCATGGAAGCATCTGGGGTCAAGATGTTATCTTCAGGATTTATATTCAAGGGAAGCTAAACTTCTAGACTTGACCTCTGGCTCTAGAAGTTTTGTAGTTCTCAGTTTAAAAAGTACTCTCCACTGTTTCCCATATTTCTCTGTTGGCAACTTGTCATTTGGCTTGTTCTGGTGTCTGGAGAGCTGTGTTCCAGAGAAAACCTATAAACATTGAGGGGAGGAGGCAATCCTCCATGAACTTGGAAGTTAATCAGTATTGGATCCGGAAGCCTGGAAATCTCTGAGTGTGGCATTTTTACTTGTTCTTCAGCACAGCAGATAGAAACTGATTTACCCATGGTGCTTTTGTACATATAAATGAAAACTGTCTGGATTCTCCTCTTGTATAGATCTCAAATGTTCTGAAGGTGAGGGTAATCACTATTCTACACTTGTTGTAGAAGTTATTTTTTGCCAATCAGGGCTGTTTAAAGTACTCCACATGCCAGTTATATGGCCCCCGAAATGTAGCTACCTAAGCAGTTCTCCACCGTCATCATATGATTATGGGTTATCTATTGAGTTAAGGATATGTACAAACTAAAACATACCCTTTCAATTTGTTTGAAAAAAGAAATATTTGAAGTAGGTATGGAGCTTTATCCATATATTCAGTTGTGAGGGGAGAGGGGGCGGTTGTTCCTTGGTGACATCTGTCCATAGCTCACACCTTCTGAATCTTACCTCATCTGTGGTCTGATCCTTGGAAGTAAGTCTAGTGAGGTTACAATTCTGTCAAACCTAATTCTCATCCATAAGACCTTGTCCAGGAACTCTCTCCTGTATTTTCATGATCCTGTTGGGTGTGCCTGAAGATTTTCAGGCACTGCAGAGCATGGTGGTCCATGGGAAAGTTATGGGTCAACCTCAGGCCAGGCTGCTTAGAGGTATTATGCAGCCATCTCTGCTCCCGGGAGTAGACCCCTCTCCACATGCTAGACTCTGCCATAGGGTAAGGAGGTCTAGGTCTGTTTTACTCTGGGATCTCAACTGAGATCTCTACTGATCTTCACCTCGGGCTCAACTACTAGAGAGAGGTAGTCAGTGAGAGAGTTAATTCTTAGACAGGTTCATAAGAAGTCCTGAATCCCAGAGGGGGAGGAGGAGGAGGATAAAAGATTCCTGGACTTTCAAGGAGGAAAGTGAAAGTGAAGTCGCTCAGTCGTGTCCGACTCTTTGCGACCCCCATGGACTGTAGCCTCCCAGGCTCCTCAGTCCATGTAAATTTTCCAGGCAAGAGTACTGGACTGGGTTGCCATTTCCTTCTCCAGGATATCTTCCTGACCCAGGGATCGAATGTGGATCTCACACATTGCAGGCTTCTGAGCCACTAGGGAAGTCCAGGGACAAATGTTTTTCTACATTGCTTTGTTTTAGTCACACAAGAGGTTTTTCCCCTTAAACTCTGAGTTGTTATGATAACAGTCTTTAAGACTAACTTTCTTAAGGCCAGAGCTAATGATTACACAACAACACAACTCATCTTGCTCAAGGGTCTGTTTTTCCTTCAGTTCAGTTCAGTTCAGTTCAGTCACTCTTTTCTGTCCTAATGATTATATAACAGCAATGTATCTTGCTAGAGGACATGTTTCTCCTTCTTAACAAGAACCTTCTGACTAATCTTGTTATCTTAAGACACAGTCACAGTTAAGACTCCTTATGCTGTAGGAGTGGGTCTATGTCAGAAGCTTTCTCAGTTTCTTTTTCACTGTAATAAAACTGTTACACAAGAGCCCTGAGTGATCAAGCCTGGTCCCTGATCTTGAAGCTAAACCTTCTTTGGAGATCACAAATCTGACATATTTCACCATAAGCTATTTTCTCTGGGATCCCCAAGACTGAATCAAAACCATTATCAACGCTCCTTTGAATTTCTCCCTATCCCCATCCCTACACCCTCTTCAACCAAAACATCTTTTTGCTTTTCCCTTGATCCTCAGAATTTTTCTGAGTATTCCCTTCTCTGGAGAAATGAACAAAGACTTCCCTAGCATACGGAGTAGCTGATGGACGGAGATCCACCAAAAATCTGCAGAAGAGGGGAAAATACTTCAAAATACTATCAGCTACAAATGGTTTCATATAACGTCTATAGGTTGATTGTCCAACTTGATTCACAATTATTTAAGCTCATTTCTAATAAAGGATTATTGAGTCTGACATAATTCTTAAAATTAATATAACTTGCATATAATATCTTTTAAAAACAACTATACTTAGGTTAATTTTTTCATGTGTATCATAGAACTAATTAGAATAAAAGTGTGAAATGACATTTCCTGATCATAATCTAGAATGATAGCTCTACTTATATACATCTTTCAGATAGCCAAAATGACTATAAGCATGTACAAATAAAATTTATTTTAACAATTTGATGGATATCTTCAAAAATATGTATTTTACTCCTTAAATAAGTAATAAGGCTAAACATGAAGACACTTTCTAATTGTTTTTTCTATATCATCATTTTGTTGCTTCAGAATTCCTAACATCTTGACAATTTTTTTTAAAGTTTAATCTCTGAAAAATACATATGGTGCTGACTGCAGGACTGACATTCTTATTCCAGACCAGCAACATTCCTATAAATTTATGCAATGTGTGGTGGTCTATTTGAAGACATTATGAGGCTTTTAAAATATCTGAAAATGTGAAACAACTGGACTTTGTTAAAATGATATTCTGTTGTATTTGGTTTCAGAAATAAAATTAATTTTTACTTTGTTTTAAACTTTACCATAAGTATAGTCAACATTTGGTTTTCATCATTACACCTAAGTTCTAAATGAAGTCAGTTAGTTCTTAAGGAAGTATTATAAGTTAGATTCATCTAAAGCAACTTGGCCTCTTTCCTCCAAAGAGAAGCAAGATGTTAAAATACAGTTCAGACACATCCAAGGACAGCCTAAATAAAATGAAAATATAACCCATAGAATGGGAGAAAATATTTGCAAACAAAGGAACTCACAAAGGATTAATCTCCAAGGTATACAAACAGCTCATGCAGGTCTTCAGGTTGGGCTTCCTGTGTAGCTCAGTCAGTAAAGCACCCGCCTCCAATGCAGGAGACCTGGGTTCAATTCCTGAGTTGGGAAGTTCCCCTGCAGAAGTAAATGGCAACCCACTCCAGTATTCTTGCCTGGAAAATCCCAAGGACAGAGGAGCCTGTCAGGCTACAGTTCATGGAATTGCAAGACTTAGCATGACTTAGCACTATCTTTCTTTCTTTCATGTAGGTTTATATAAAAAAAAAAAAACCCAATTAAACAATGGCAGAGAATCTAAATATACTAGACATTTCTCCAAAGAAAATATAGAGATAGCCAAGAGACACATGAAAAGATGCTCAACATCACTAATCATAAGAGAAATGCAAATCAAACTTACAATATCACCTCACACCAGTCAGAATGGCCATCATCAAAATGTCTACAAACAATAAATGCTAAAAAAGGTGTGGGGAAAAGGGAACCCTCTACACTGTTGGTGGCAATGTAAATTGGTAAAACCCACTATGGAGAACAGAACAGAGGTTCTTTAAGAAAAACTAGAACTAGAATTGCCATATGATTCAGCAAAGAGTCAGGCATAACTGTGACTGAGCATGTAAGATCCAGCAATCCCACTGCTGGGCATATACCCAGAGAGAACCATAATTTAAAGAGATACATGCACTTCAATGCTCATTGCAGCACTATTTACAAAAACCAAGACATGAAAGCAACCTAAATATCCATCAATGGATGAATGGATAAAGAAGATTCAGCACATATATACAATGGAATACTACTCAGCCATAAAAAGAATGAAATAATGTCATTTACAGCAACATAGATGGACCTAGAGATTATCATACTAAGTGAAGTAAGTCAGAAGCAAATATCATACAAATTTATGTGGGATCGAATTTTTTAAATGACACAAATGAACTTATTTACAAAATAGAAACAAACTTACAGATTTTGAAAACAAACTTATGGTTGCAAAAGGGGAAACATAGGCGTGAGAGATAGATCAGGAGCTTGGGATTAACATACACTATTATATATAAGAGAGATAAACAATAAGGACCTACAGGGAATTCTACTCAATACTCTATGATAACCTACATGAGAAAAGAATCTGAGAAACAGGGAATACATGCACATGTAAAACTAAATCACTTTGCTGTACATCTGAAACTAACACAACATTATTTATCAACTATACTCCAAAATATTTTTAAATAAAATAAAATAAAAAAGATCATAACACTAATAAAGATTATTGAACCTGTTGAACTTGGATTTTATCTAGGATTTCAATCTGGTAACAGGCAACTAATCAACACCATTCCCTGAGAGAGAAAATATGGTCTGAAAATTAAAGATTGATGAAGATATCATTCAAAACATTTACTAATAAAGAGTTAAGTTTTCAAGGTTGTCAGTGTTTTAATATTTAATTCAAAAGATACCCATTTATTTAAGAAGAGTTTTGAAAACATCAAAAAAATCTTAGCATACAATAAAGATGATCCTCAAGAAAATATGAGATGTACAACACATACTATTTCTGTGATGCTGTAGAATCTCAACGGAGAATATATATGTAATTCATTTATTCAAGAAATAATTATTTGAATACCTCTTAGGATGCAGGTACTAAAAATGTAGTGGTAAACATTTTGTATTTACCTTCCACGATGACACATATGAAAATAGGCAGGGTGATGAGGTACAAAAATACAACTTAGTATAGGATGCAATGACTGCAGGTAAGAGGTACAGCTAATTCACGCTTGATATGGGGGCAGGGTGGGAAATAAAGCCTTCCCAAAGTAGGTAATGGATCAAATAACAATTGAAGAATGAATAAAATTACAGAGTGACAATGGAGAATATATGCATTGTGTTTTACTCATTCGTTCATTTAATAAGCATTGTTATTAACCTAGCCAGGCACTGTTCTAGACACTTGAAAATCAGCAAAGGAAAACGCTAGATGAAAATCCTTATCCTCCAGGCACTTACAATCCAACGTGGAGAGAGACTATGAACACATTAGGCAAGTAAATATACATTCAGTCATATGGTAGGTGGTATGGTTAGCCACATAAGAAAAGGTACAAAGAAGGACAGGGTATGACCCATGAGAAACAGGATGATCTGGAGGAAGAGTGTTTTTGGCAGCAGGAAGAACAAGAGCAGAGTCCTTGAGTTAGGAGTTTGTGTGACATGTTAAGGCTAATGTGGCTTCTCTGAAGCATTGGGTTTGCCAAAAAGTTGGCTCGAACCTGAAAGAACTTTTTGGCCAACTCAGGAGGTAATGGGGAGACTGGCAAGAGGTAAGGTCAGAAAGGTGAAAAGAAGACAGCTTGGGTAGGCTTTGTAAGTCATCCTGTGAATTTTGATTTGTACAGTGAAGGAAAAGGATCTATAGTGAAAGTTTGAGGTAGAGAACTAAACTGATAGAACTTAATATGATCGATCTGGCTACTGAACTAAGAAAAGGAAGTGATGGGGAAACAGGAAAGGCACAGAATCAAGCAGATCTTTTAAGAGGCTCTTATATGGTACATAATATTCCAGGCTAGAAATAGTGGTGTTTAGACGAGAAAGATAGTAGTAGAGTTAGTGAGTAATGATTCAATTCTGCTTATATTTTCAAGGTAGATCTTACATGATTTGTAGACAGACTTGATTTGGGGTGAGGTAGGAAGAGAAGGATCAAGATGACTCAAATATTTTTTTTTTTTTGGTCTGAGCCACTGGATGGATGGATTTTCTGCTTCCTGATATGAGACAGCCTGTGGGAAGAGATGGTTTGGAGGTGGAATAAGAGGTTAGAAATACAGTTTTGGACATGGTAAGTTTAAGCTGCCTGGTAGACATCTAAGTAGAGATACCCAGTAGGCATCTGAATATAAAAGTCTGGAGTTTAGGGGAAAGAAGTCTGAATTGAAAGTATAAATCTGGAGGTGAAAACATGCAAGTGGATAAGAAGAGATCAAGATCTTAGTTCCAGAATACCCAAGCGTTTTAAGTATGGAATATGAAAAGTAGTCAGTCAGTGAGATTGAGCAGAAATGACCAATGAGGTAGGAGGGTATGGTTTCCCGAAAGAGTCTTAGAAACACAGCAGAGATGTTTCAAGAAGAATGAAGTGTTTTTAAAAGAGAAAAAGGAGAAGAAAATGATTGTCTCTGTCATACCAGAACTGAGGCTCAGCCACTGGGAAAAACAGTGGTGACCTGAGCAGAAGTAGATTCAGTGGAGAGATGGGGAGGAAATGAAGCCTGGTTAGAGCAGGTTCAAGAAAAAAGACCCTGCAACTTTATGACAGAAAAATATGGGTATGTGTTTTAAGTCATAGCATTCTGCAGTAAGACCAAACCAGACAACTTTGCTAATAAACTACTCTCCATGTTAGTGAATATAATTAACACCAAGATAAAATGGCCCCATCACTTCATGGCAAATAGAAGGGGAAAAAATGGAAACACTGACAGACTTTATTTTCTTGGACTCCAAAATCACTGCAGATGGTGAGCGTAGCCATGAAATTAAAAGATGCTTGCTCCTTGGAAGAAAAGCTATAACAAACCTAGACAGCTTATTAAAAAGCAGAGACATTACTTCGCCAACAAAGGTCCATCTAGTCAAAGCTATGAATTTTCCAGTAGTCATATATGGATGTGAGAGTTGGACCATAAAGAAAGCTGAGCACCAAAGAATTGATGCTTTCAACTTGTGGTGTTGGAGAAGACTCTTGAGAGTCCCTTGGACCTGCAAGGAGATCAAACCAGTCCATCCCAAAGGAAATCAGTCCTGAATATCCATTGGAAGGACTGATGCTGAAGCTGAAGCTCCAATACTTTGGCCACCTGATGTGAAGAACTGACTCATTGGAAAAGACCCTGATGCTGGGAAAGATTGAAGGCAGAAGGAGAAGAGGATGAGAATGTTGGATGGCATCACTGACTCGATGGATGTGAGTTTGAGCAAACTCTGGGAGTTGGTAATGGGCAGGGAAGCCTGATGTGCTGCAGTCCACCAGGCTGCAAAGAGTTGGGCATGACTGAATAACTGAACTGAACTGAAGATAAAATGGTAATTATTGTGTCACATATATTAAAGGCCTATATAGTCAAAGCTATGGTTTTTCCACTAGCCATGTACAGATGTAAGAGTTGGACCATAAAGAAGGCTGAGCATGGAAGAACTGATGCTTTCAAACTGTATTGCTGGAAAAGACTCTTGAGAGTCCCTTGGACTGCAAGGAGATCAAACCAGTTAATCCTAAAGGAAATCAGTTCTGAATATTCATTGGAAGGGCTGATACTGAAGTTCCAATATTTGGGCCACCTGATGCAAAGAGCCAACTCATTGGAAAAAAACCCTGATGCTGGGAAAGACTGAAGGCAGGAGAAGAGGGTTACAGAGGATAAGATGGTTCGATGGCATTATTGACTCAATGGACATGAGTTTGAGTAAACTTCAGGAGATAGTGAAGGACAGGGAAGCCTGGCATGCTGCAGTCCATGGGGTCGCAAAAAGTCGGACATGACTGAGTGATGAACAACAACAAATTGTGTCACAAAGGTAAGCACAAAATATCTCGTGAAATTGTTTTAAAGTGAAATGTCACATTTAAGTATCTTCTCATTGAGAATTTTTAAAAGTGAGACTTTATTTCACCCGTGGCGGATTCATGTCAATGTATGGCCAAACCAACACAACATTGTAAAGTAATTAGCCTCCAACTAAAATAAATAAATTTATATTAAAAAGAGAAAAAAATCCATATTTTTAAGATGACAGAAAGTAAAAAGGTTTAATATAGTCAATGGAAAAATTGTATAAAGCTCACTAGTTAAAGAAATCATGAAAGGATAAAACTTATCCTGTATACCACATGGTGCTAATCAACAAATCTGAATACAATTTTTTCTAAAGTGAGAAATAATAACAGGAGAAGGCTTGAATGCAGAAAGTACAAATAAGTATCTCAAGTATTGTTTTGTTGTAAAGAGAAACAGAGAGATGAGGTGATATCTAGAGTGAAATATGGACTAAAGATAGAGATTTATGAGATGAGAAAAATTACATTAAAATTTTCCACTGACATGGATGACCGAATTAGTGAGAAAAAAGTTTATGTTGAAAGAAGAGAGGGTGACTGGTGTGATGTCCTTAAGCTGGCAAGAGGGCATGGGCTCTAGTATAACAGTGAAAATATTAGCTTTTGATTGAAGCATAATTAGCTAATTAATTTTTTTTAAAGGAGAAAGATCAAAGTATAAGGGGACAAATGTAGATGGTGAGTTGCTACAATAGTAGTAGCTTTTAAAATTTTTATTTATTGTTTCTGTATCTCAGGAAGATGAGAAGAAGGATTATCAGCTGAGAGTGAAGATGATGAGAGTAAGGGTGGGGTGTTTTGAAAAGATGGAAGAAGTTATAAAAAAGTCATTGAGGAGTGTGGGAAAACAAATGGATTAGATAAATGTAATAGGACTACTGGAAGCACTAATAAGGCACATGGGTTGATGATTGTGAACTTAGGAGTGAATTTCAACATAGCATTTTTTTCTAGACATGTTCAGCTCCACAGGTATAGGCACAAAGTAGAAAATCAGCTTTTATCAAATTTTTTATTTTATCATGTAAATATGAAAGAGTGAGAAAGGGTCACAGGAGTAAGCAGTTGGGTCCGAAAATGAGTGGTTATAGTGATGGACCATGGCATTTGAATGGATAGCTAGCAATTGAGAACATGAGTGAGAATGTGAGAAAATGAGTAGGTAGTGAAAAGGCATAAAATAAGGGAATTGTAAGGTCCTGATGGGTTTGAAGAATCTTTGAAATTGGTGTCATCGTGAAAGTGAATTGTAGAGATAAAAGATGGTTGGAGAATGGTCTCCTTGAAACTGAGATTAAAGATAAGTTGACTTTACTAACAATGATAAGGTCAAGATTATGGTACTGGGACTGAGAAACTAAAGTAGACTGGAAGATGACATAAACAGAAGATAGTAGGCCAAGAAACTGTTAAATTAGGGTAGTGAAAGATACTGAAATCACCTAGAAATGTTTTATAGGAACTAATATAAACCATAACCTTCTACCTGTAAGAACTGATGACTATCAAGGTGTAGATGATATTCAGCTACCGTCTGTTGAATTAACAGCTAAAATGAAACTTTATTATAAAAGAAACCTTAAAATTAAAAGATAATCTACCACAACATCCTTAGACTTACCTCTCCCTGATTTTTATGGTGTGTCTTCTCTCTTTCTCTGGCCACCTCCTCCAACACACACATTGTGTGTATGTATATATCAGAGTATTATTTTTCCAGTAACTTTATTTTACATAATCAATGCTGTATTGTGCTTAGCTGCTCAATCGTGTCCAACTACCTGTGACCTCATGGACACAGAGCCTGGCGGACTACTGTCCACGGGGATTCTCCAAGCAAGAATACCGGAGTGGGTCACCATGCTCTCCTCCAGGTTATCTCCCCAACCCAGGGATCAAATCCAGGTCTCCTGCATTGCAGGCAGATTCTTTACCTTCTGAGCCACCAGGAAGCCCTGCATAAACAATAGAACTGATTAAAATTGAAAAGATGAAGGGAATCTGAAGACAATACTTGATACAGGACAGGGTCATTACAAGATTTATACAACTAAAGTTCTTATTGCAAAAGTTTCTTCTGTATTTTATTACCTTAGAAAATAAATCAAAAGAAACAATTGCTTTTACAGGACCATCCATTTCATAGAAATGGCTGTAATCAGAAAAAAGTTATATCTTTCTATCATATGATAGAAAAACAATTGTTATACTGAACTACATCACAGAAAAATATTGTTACATAGCACTTCTCTGTGAAGCAAGTTCTTGCATGCATGGGTCAACTTATTTGGATACTAATATTAAATAGGCATAAATGTGGAAATTTTCAGAATATAAATAAATGAGTAGAAAAAAATCAAATTCATACTAACTGCTTTCCCCTAGAGAAATAACACCTTTCACAGTATAATTTAAATATAGTTTTTTTTAATTTTGTTTTTTCCTAGGGTGCAGCAGACATGACATAATTTTGAGGTCTCAATTATGTATTATTCTTGTCTACCAGATGAGACCAACTTTAAAAATGTATCTAGATAGTATAATTAAAGCTATTTTGGGTCTGACTAATTATAGTGTACAGTATAAAGAAAAAACTGACACAAAAGTGTCATCTGTCTTTATATGGAAATCAGTTGTAATTTATTGTTTTTGAATCGAGGAAATATAACAAATCTCCAATAAGTGAAGCTTCTGGAATCTAAGAGTCCACCACAGAAGTTCCTGAGGCTTGGAGCTTGGCACCCATAATGTATTTCTGCTGTAAAAGCATCAGAGAGAAGCTTGGAGAGAAGAAGAGCCCAACAGCCAACAGCAAGCACCCGGATCAGGTAGGAGGCCAATGTGGTGATTTTCTGCAGAGGAAGTGACGCAATTGGACCAGAACAGTGGCAGTGAAAACTGGCACATGTCAATCAATTTAAAACCTCTTTCTGAACTGGGATCAATTGGATTTGGTGATAGATTAGATTTTAATTAAAAGTGAATCTTCCAAAAGAATACTTGTGAAAGATCCAAGAAAGCAATGCCTCTAAAGTTAGTATTATAAAATTAATGCAACTCTCTGAAAGTACTACTTAGAAAATTGCCTCAATTCTCTTTAGAGGATACAGTTCTAAAGGCTCCCAAGCACATTGATAGTATTCTCAAATAAGTATAATCAGGATCTACCTGTAAACAAACTGGGAAAACCATGTAATACTCCAAAGAATGTCCCTCCATCACATTGTCCAAGGCTTGTTAATATTAAATCTCACTATAAGCAATGCCTCCAGGAATCTGTGGCAACACAATGACCTGAGCTGATATGGACAAGTCCTTTCCCCAACTATCCACATACAAACAAATATTTGTTTCCTATGAATATGAAGAAATAAACATCTGTGAAAGAGTGTGAGCAGATATAAGATATAGGAGAACTAAAATCTCTAGAACTGGAGATAGTAGAACAATCTGATACTGAGTTTTAAATGACTAAGAGATGAATTCCTTGAAGTAAATTCAGGTCTCCATTAAAATGTAAATAACTCTAGAAAGTACTTCATAATCTAAAAATGGAAAATATTGTTAGATAGACTTGAGTTCATAGAGCTAGACTAATTATCATGGGCCACGCATGATCAACTTTACTTTTTTTACATTGAACTTCCATGAACTGAACAACCAACTCTAGAATTATAACAATGACCATAATTCACACCAATCCATGCATTAATCCATGTGTTATTTTCTTACATACTATTGCTTTTGAGATGCCTGTCAGATAATTGAGAGTTGAAGTTCACGAGACAGAAAAAGAATAGTTATTTGAGATTAGGAATAGGAGAAGAACTTTGGGGAAATAATGCACGGGGGAAAGGACAATTTTTGTCTATTTCACAATTCAGTCAAGGGCTTCTTGAGTACTTTATTTCTATTTTTTAAATTTTATATTGGAGCACAGTTGACTGACAATGTTGAGTTAGTTTCAGGCGTACATCAAAGTGACTCAGTTATATATATGCTGAGTACTTTATATCAAGACATTAGTCAATACATTGACATTAATTCAAGTGACAGAGAAATTAAATCTCATTATCCCAATTCTCTTTTCCTAGAAAACCATGAACAGATATTAAAACAAAAGTGGTGGTAAGAATTTCATTCAAAGAATTTCAGAGAAATAGCAAACTCAATCTTGCAAATATCTATTTTTTCATTTACTTTGTGGCCAGCAAAAGGTTAATAAGGATAGCTTCTGCCTCCAAAAGAGTTGTAGCTTGAATGTACAGGATGATATATATTTTTTTAAAGTGACAATAACTAAGAAACTGCTTAATATAAGTCAGTTACTGTTCTAAGAAATAAATACCTATGGCCCTTACAGCAACTTGATGAAGGAGGTACTATCATTAGCTTATATGAGATCACACAGGTAACAGTCAGGGCAAACAGGATACTGACTCCAGGCAGTCTGTGTCCAGAGCCATGGTCTGAGCATCAATACAACGACACCTCTTGTGAGTAAGATATGATAAGAACGTAATAAAGTCTTGCAAAAAGTTCTGCAAAAACCCACTGCGTAGGAGACTTGCAGAGGCATCCTATTTCACTGGGCTTTGAATGATACAAAAGAGATGCTGGCCAGGGACAAAATGTGGAAGAAAGAGGACAATCCAGGTAAAGAAACAGTGTAAAACAAATGATAAAGTCTTAAATGTACATTGAAGTTTAGGGAGCAACCAAGTAGATGAGGGCAGAAGGGGAAGGGGCAAAAGAGGATGAGATGGTTGGATAGCACTGCCAACTCAATGGACATGAGTTTGTGCAGACTCTGGGAGACAGTGAAGGACAGGGAAGCCTGGTCTGCTGCAATCCATGAGGTCACAGAGTCGGACACGACATAGCAACTGAACAACAAAGTAGATCAGGGGGAGTGCTAGAAATCAGATGAAAGTTAACTTGAGGCCAGGATATGAGGGACTTCAAGTCCTAGGCTAAAGGATTTTACCCTTATTCTGTAGATGATGAGATATCACTACAGGATTTTAGTATTGCTACTCTGAGAATGATGTTCGACAAATTCAGTTTTAGACAACATGCAAGAATCTTGCTTGTTCTTCTACCTCCTCACGACATCATTTACACCACTGCCTTCAAATGCCTCCTCAACAATCAGTTCTTCAACTACCTTTTCCCAACAGGTCAGATTCTCCCTTTTATTTTTCTAAATTATTTCTTTATTTCCATAGCTCCCCTGAGTTTTATTCTAACACCTACCACAGCTTGTAATTACGCTTCATGGGTGATCCAGGCTCATGAGCTAAGAAAGGGGTTTGTATGCATGTAAAATGGGAGTCCTCAGAAGTTGAAGCCATAGGAATAAATGAGATGGACAAAGGAAAACATACCAAAAAGAGGACAAAAGACAGTATGTGAGATACCTAACTAGTAAGGGTAGACTCTGTTGCTGGGAAAGACTGAGGGCAGGAGAAGAAGGGGGTGACAGAGAATCAGATGGTTGGATGGCATCACCAAATCAATGGATATGACTGTGAGCAAGTTCCGAGAGATAGTGAAGGACAGGGAAGCCTAGCGTGCGTCAGTCAATGGTGATGCAAAAAGTCGGACACAACTTAGTGACTGAACAACAACAAGGTTAGATTAAAGAAGCAGATTCAGGGGAAACAACCCAAAAAACATCCTTGGAGACAGAAGATAAACTCAGAGAGAGGTGTGACACTGTAGGCAGAAGCTAAGAAGTACTGGTCAAGGAAGTACTGGTCTTGGTGACAAATGCTATAAAGAGACTGGGTAAGATATAGATAAAAACAGTAATGAACTTAGCTTTTTCCAGAAGAACTCATAAAAAGGTAGGAGGAAATCATTGATATTTAAGGAATGAGAAGTAAAAGCAGCGAACACAGACTATCTCTTAAAGAAATTCCATGCTAAAGATAACAATAAGGATGTCTTGGAGAAATCAAGAGTTGAGAGTAAGCTTATTCAGACATTAAAGGAGAACAATCTCAGTTTATAGTTTCAGGTAATTCCTCGTGTTTTCTGTGATAACTCAATTTAATAATTCCAATCATGGAGAGGAGATGGTCTTTCAAAATCCTACAGAAAGATCTTTGGATCTCACATTTTCTCTCACATGCCCTTCAGGAAGTTAATGACACTTTTCTGCCACTCTCTACCCTTCCCATTTCCCCACCTAAGCTTATGTTACCCCAAGGATTTTATTAATCATGCACCAGAAGGAATTCTCCGTAAATGAAGAGCACTTAGTCAGGATCTCTTATTTGCCAGTTTCTATCTGGAAAAAAAGAACCACCTGAGTAAAGGAAAATTGCTGTTTTAATTTACTTGATAAGTGGTATGTGTTACAAAACTTAACATATCGAATTTGACTCATTCATCTAAGCATTTCATAATATAAAAATATGGGGAGAGACATTATATCATAGTCTTTTATAAGATCAGCCATCTTGATCAAAAATAATTAAAATGGATCATACAAAACATGAAAGTATTTCAAATTATATACCATGAGATAAAATATTAGGCAGTTTAGCAGAACGGAGCAGAACCAAAACTGAATGATAACCTTAGCAAAATGATCAAAATAATTAAAATTCATCCTAAGAAATGAAAAAATATTTTCCAAACTACTAAACTTCATATGCTTCATTTTCTCTATTGTGTCATAAAGAAGAAAAGAGAATAAACACTACACCAAAAACAGAGCCATCTGTGAACACTGTGGAAATTTTATTCTGTGTTCAGAAATGTTGAGAGAAATCCAAACTGTTAAGGAAACTCTTAGAAATCTATCCAAAGTTATATGAATAATTTTTAATTTTAAAATTAATTGTAATAAATGAATTACAATTTATACATTTTCACATAAATATATATTAATAACACATTATTTTAATTACAAAAGAAAGCACCTCCTAAGAAAAATTGAGTCAACTATTAATATTAAGCACAGCACACTAATTTCCTTCTTAGTGTTTTTGTTCCCATTTAAAATTTAAATTTCAACAGCGAATAACTCAATATTGTAAATACAATGTTGAAGAGTGGTGATAAGGTAAGCTAGACTTACGAAGGCTTATGCATTACAAGTTATCTTAGGAATTATCAGAAAGGTTGACTGTTAATGCACTGATCTGTATTTGCTGTGACCACACATTTTACAAGCTTCAGTGGTCTTTTTTTAAAAACCTTCATTTTAGAATGATCAGACTTAGATAGCTATCGCTTCAGTTCTGTGTCTACCTTTTATGTAATTAAATAAGATTGCCTTCCATTTGGTTATTCCAGTAATTCTGAGTACTTAGAAGAGCCAGGAAATCTAAAGTGCCACAATGAGCACGTAGGCGGTCTGATGGAGGGAAAATTAAAAAAAAAAAAAAGGTTTTAAAAAAAGAACTAAAATCACTTCCTGTGGTTAACATTTTAGAAACTGGTCCAGAACAGTCTGTACCAATATTGTGGGTTTGTTGGTATCTTATTTATGAGCATCGGAAACAGACTTGCACTGGTGCCATCCTTTGAGTAGGGCGCACGTGTAAGACAGATGGAACTTGTATTTCTATCAGATGTAATTAAAGACTTACTGAATATACTGCCAAATACCACAAATATTAAAATATTTTAGAATAAATTTACTATTGCTTTGACAGCAGTTTCAACAAAATAGCTGGCTATTTCAACAAATGAGAAGATGGAGTATATTGAAATAGAATTATTGCAATTTAAAATGTGGTAGTTTGGCATAATTTTATTCATATTCTATAATCTACACAGGTCTAAATTTAAGGATTTTATTATAACAAAATACTTCAGGCTCTTATATGAGGAAAAGTTAGGAAACAGTTTTTCAACAAGTTCTCCTGAGGAGAAATTAATAATCAGAAGAGAACAAACTCAAAGACGGAAAACTGAACGAAACCACTTTCTATGCATATAAGAAGGCCACCCAAAGCAGAATGCTGATTAAGGGACCATTTTCTCATGGTTTCCCACCATATTCTTCTGGGAACCTCTTTTCAATAATGCCAAAAGCATCAGAGACATTAGTTAGGGGAGCAGTATTGAACGATCAATGGATTGATTAACTAAAAGACACTGCTGATGCTCACAAGGGCAATTTTGGTTGAGATGGGAGTTCTATTCTGATTGCAATAGTCTGAGGACTAAATGGAAGTTTAGGTAAGATTCCCCCCAACCAAAAAAAACAAAATGTGACTATTTCAGAATGCAAATACATTGGCTTATCATTAAAACAGCAACAATAACAAAATGAACTCAGTAAAGTAAGTAAGTTTCTAAATTCCTTAGAACTAGCTGGCTATTTATGGCTATTTTATATAAATAAAATGTTAGATGTAAAATGGTAAGGTTTAATTGGAAGTTATGAGACATTTTGCCATCATACTTCAGAGTATGGGCTTTAATCAGAGAAATATTGATTTTATTATTAATCTTAGGAAAACAGCTCCTCAAGAGGAGATAGAGGAAACAACCTACATGTGCACTGATGGATAAAGAAAATGGAGTGTGTGTGTGTATATATATATATATATATACGTATAAACACACACACACACACATATATATATGAATATATTCAGCCATAAAAACATGAAATCTTGCCATTTTTGACCACACACATTGACTCTGAGGGCATTATGCTGCGAAATATGTCAGACAAAGACAAGTAACATATGATCTCATTTATATGTGTAATTTAAAAAACACCACCACCACCTCATAGATACAGAGACAAGATTGGTGGTTGCCAGAGGTAGGGTATGGGGAGGGGTGAAATAGGTGAAGGGAGTTAAAAGATAAAAATGCCCAGTTTTAAAACAAATAAGACACAGGAATGTAATGTACAACATGGTGAATATAATTAATATTAAAATAAATATTTGAAATCTACTGATACAGTAAATCTGTAAAGGTCTTATCACCAAAAAATTTGTAACTATGTACAGTGATGAATGTTAACTAGATTTATTGTGGTTATCATTTCACAATATACGCAAATATCACATCATTATGTTGTGATGAAACTAATACAATGCTATATGTCAATTATACGTCAGTTGAAAAAGGGAGAAGATATAACTAAAATGACCAAAGTAGCTCCTGTACCTAAACTGTACCCACATACATCCATCCACTAAAATTAATACAAATTACACAAAAAATATTGAAAATAGGTTAAATTCTCTTCTTAACTATCAGTGATTTTCCACTTAGATGACTATTAAAAAAAAAAGCCTACACACACATTGTTAATAAGAAACACACCTTATCAATATATATCAACATATATCAAAATACCAAGAAAAGGTAAAAATTAAAAGGGTGAAAAAAGTCCATGGGTAAATGTTAGTAGTATGTACAATAATGTAGAAATGCTAATGTCAGAAACATTACATTCAAGGTTAAAACATTACATTGTAAAAATAATATCCATTAGTGTTTTAGGAAGCAAATTCAACTTTGAAGCATATATCATTATTATATTAAGCATATTATCATTATTATAATGCAAGAAAAGAATAATGTGAAATACAAAATGTAATAAATCCTAAACTAAACATGGTATTAAATACATCCATATTACAATACTGACATTAAAAATTACATTACATGAAATCACTATCTTGAAGAGTTATTTGTATTCGCATGTTCAGTGAAGCATTATTCACCTCATCCAAGGTATAAAAACAATCTAAGCATACTTTAACAAATGAATGAATAAAGAAAATGTGGTTTACATATAAATAGAATATTAGTCTTTAAAGAAAAATCCTGGCATTTGCAACAACATGGATCAACCTGGAAGGAATGATGCTAAGTGAAATAACCCAGACAAAGGAAGACAAATGCAGTTGTCCCCAGTACCCATGAGACATTGGTTCCAAAACCACCCCCAGACACACAAAATTCACGGATGTCCTTCCATAAAAGTGTTGTATTTGCATGTAGCTTACGCACATCTTCTCATATATTATAGGTCTTCTTTAGGTTACTTATAATATAAATACTATGTAAATAATAGTAAATTAAACAAATGCTATGCAAGTAGCTGTTAGTGTAAGGCAAATTCAAGTTCTGCTTGAAAATTTTTGGAGCTTACTAGAATTTTCTTTTTCAAATACTTGCTATAAACCGACCGATTGGGAGGGCAGACTACTACTGCATGGTCTCACCTATATGCACAATCTTTAAAAAAAATAAAAAGTAGAACTCATAGAAACAGAGTAGAAACGGTGGTTGCCAGGAGCTTGGTGCAGGAGAAATAGAAGCTGGTTAAAGGGTAAAATCTTTCAATTATAAGATAAATGTATAACAGGGTGACTACAGTTGATAATATTATATTGTGTAAGAGTAGTACTTAATGTGTTCTCACCAAAACAAATAAATAAATTAAAAAGGTATATATGTGAGGTGATGGATGTGTTGTGGGAATTCATATGTATACCAAATCTTCATGTCATATGCCTTAAATATGTGAAATTTTTATTAAAAATATACTTATGAATAAATAAATGTTACCAAAAAAAAAAATCCAATGATTTTGGATATTGCCCATAATACACTCTTAGGTTAAAAAGTAAGTTTCAAACTGGAAAGTATAGCATGATCCAAATTTTAAATAGTATATAAAATATAGATTCACATATATCTATAGAGATAGATATCCTTCCCTTGTAGCTCAGTCAGTAAAGAATGTGCATGCAATGCAGGAGACCTGGTTTCATTTCCTGGGTCGGGAAGATCCCCTGGAGAAGGAAATGGCAACCCTCCAGTATTCTTGCCTGGAGAATCCCATAGACTATAGCCTGGGATCGCAAGAGTTGGACATGACTTAGTGACTAAACACCATACAGATAGATAAAGAAGTATATCAATATACCAAAGCCAGTTGACAGAATTACAGTCAATTTTTTATCACTTTTTGCTTATTTTTTGAAATTTTCTATAGTGAATATGTATCATTTTTATAGAAATTTACTTTTAGAATAACAAACATGGACTTTATCTTATTTAGTACTCTATTCCTTACCTTTGAAACTAGCACATTTCTGTTTTAAGAGTCTCATTTATCAAAACCACTTAAGGAAATATCCATCCAGAAAAAAAAAAAAAAAATGACAACAAGCTACTGGTTACCAGTGGAAAGGTGGGGAGGGTGAGTATGGAAAAGGGGAAGTGAGAGGTACAAATACTAGGGTGTAAGATAAGCTCAGGGATATATTATATACATAGAAAGTATAGCCAGTTTTTGGTAATAACTATAAATGGAAAGTAACCTCTAAAATTTTATAAAAATAAAATGTTTCAAAAAGTAAAAAACAAAAAAATAAATGGCCAAAGTCACTTGTAAATTAACAAAAATTGAATTATGGATTTAAGAAAATTTAAACCAAAAATTTGATACGAATCATATAATTACTTTGGTAGAAATTAAAGAAAACATTCTTCCAAATAAAGTGAAACCAAATACAATTTTTTTACCCATCCTAAAAATCTCACAATGACCAAGAATTGGCAGCTCAATGTGTCTGTGATGTTTATATGATTTCCTAAAATGTTATTTTAAATATAATAGGTAAAATTTGTTCTTGCTGCAGATGCTTTTTTGCAAGGAAAGTAAGCTGTATAAGGATATATTTCAAGAAGGAAATCAGAGTTTCAGCCAAATTAAATAGGTTTTCCTTCTCCTTCCCCTTGCTACTTTCACTGTAAAACATAGCTATTACTAAATTTTCACTCTGCGGATGAACACCAAATCCACAAAATCTAGCCTAGCTTTATATGCATTAACAAAACAAAATAAAATTTAGCATATAAATTGTGATGGTTTTCTTTTAAAACATAAGGTAAAAGAGATACACATCTATCTTTAGATTCTAATTGAGAAAGTGATGGACTTAGAGTCATATACTGGAATTAAGGTTCTTAACTATCACAGATGATCATTTTTATTTTTCTGAGTCTACCACATATAATTGGCTTTCCTGGTGGCTCAGTGGTAAAGAATCAGCCTGCCAAGCAGGAGACGCAGGTTCCCCTGGGTTGGGAAGATCCCCTGGAGAAGAAAATGGCAACCCACTCTAGTATTCTTGCCTGGGAAATCCCATGGACAGAGGAGCCTGTAGGCTACAGTCCAAAGGGTCACAAAGAGTCAAACAACACTGAGCGACTGAGCACACACAATGACATATATTAACATATTCATTTCTTCCACAAATATTGACTATGTGCATAATATTCTAGTCACTAAAACACAGAGGTGGTTTACAGCAATGGGAGAGAGGGAAAGAAAGCCAAGCTAGGTCTCAGCAGTCTTCAGGGTTTCAGCTCAGTGGAGTGAAGACAATAACAAATGCCGGAAAAATTCAAGATAATTAAAAACTGCAATTTTTAAAAAATGCTATGAAAGAAATAAACAAAACTGACATAGGGTTAAGCAGTAGAGGATGGCTTCATTAACTCAAGGGATCAAGGAAGACTGCTTAACATAACTGCCATTGGGCCCAGACCAGAAGGATAAGGAGTTATACGTGTACCCAAGTACCATACAGCTAGAGACAGCCTTATACATACTTCAGAGCTGGTTGAAACTATTTAAGTTAGCAACTAGCATTATGTTGTACCAAGCTGTATTTCTTCCTAACTCTTTTACACATACTTCCAAGTCCCTTCACTTTATCCTACACGAGTTCTCTGCCTCTGACCTTCCATTGGTCACAATTGCTTTCCCTGCCCCAACTAAAGAACTAGTTTACCATGAGCCACTTTATGCTTATTTACTTTTTACAAACATCTCTGTTGCTAATTCTTCTTGACACTGGATTGTCAAAAATATTAACCTACGAAATCTGGTGATAATGAAAGAAAAGTAGTTTTTCAGAGTTATTATACATAGATATGGGCTGTGTGATATTGTGTCCATGTTAGAGGCTCAGTCATATCTGACTCTTTGTGACCCCATGAACTGTAGCCCACCAGTCTCCTCTGTCCATGAAATTCTCTAGACAAAAATACTGGAATGGGTTGCCATGCCCTCCTCCAGGGGATCTTCCCTGACCCAGGGATTGAACCCAGGTCTCCTGCATTGACGGCAGATTCTTTACCATCTGAGCCACCAGGGAAGCCCCAATATTGCGTTGACCAAACTACAATAAAACATTTCCTTAAATAGAGAAAAAAATGGCTATATTACTCTTATGTCGTGTTTACGAATGTTAACTATGGTATTTGTATGTGTATTACATGTGTTGTCCTGTATAACATATTTTCCAGATGAGTTCTTTTTTAAAGCCTGAGCAAAACTCATGATTGTTTAAGTGATTTTATCAAATGGAATTCAGAATTCTAAGTTTAATTTACTATACCTCTATTTTTATGAACATGTTAAACTTACAGAAAATCTGGTGTCCAGCATACATTAATTCTCTTTTTAAACCATGAAATTATCCTTAGAATTTTTTTTAAGATCTTGCTCATTAAAACAATCATTACATAAAACATGTGGTCTTTCCTGAAAAGCATATTACAATTATTTTCATTACAGTTAAACAATTTTTATCTGTAACTTAATGACATTCATATTAGACAAAATTAAACATATTAAACAAAGTATTTCATGTCAGAATATTTTTATTCTTGCCAAATATTGTTAAGTGCTAAACTGAACTTTTTGCTAGGAGAATGACAAGCTACTCAGGCACTGTTAAAATGAAAAATTTGCCTTTCGTAAAATGGAGAAACAGACAAGATTAATTAACCAAGAAAAACATCCTCTTTATAGGAATACTAGAGAAAATGATATTTATATAGTAAATATTTATGGGTAAAACTGCCTTTAAAAAGGCAGTAATCCCTTCTGTAGAACATTTTACTGAATTCTTGGATAGCTATTATGGTTTAAATCTTATACATAATGACTGTTTAACGCACTGAATTTCAAATTATGAGATCACAAAACAAATGTGTTTTACTTTTCTTAAGTACTGATTTAAACAACAACAGAAAAAAAAAAAAAAACTCCAGAAAAGTTTTGGTAACTGTGAAGAACATAAATTGGGCGTTCTCAGAATATATAAATTATATCATTTCTAGAAGAAGAAAATTAGGATAAGGAGCCACTCAGTTCAGCATTTATATAATATCTAACCTCTGTTTTATCCAGAGATAGTACTAGTGAATGACACAGAAGAGGTTTCTGCAACCACAGATCTTATACTCTATAGGATGGACACTGATACAGTAGAAAAAAAGTAGATGGTGACTTGTGAAATCAGTCAGGAAGCTCTGTAAAAGAGAAATATAGGCAGGCTGAGACACAGAAACACCAAGTGCCAAAGAAGCTCAGTTTAGAAGAGACAGAATCAGGAGGCAAAGGTAAGGATTCAGAAACCCTCAGGTAATAGAGCCTTGAGAGACTATATCTAAGGCAGAAAGATATCAATACATTTGCCATATAAGAAGAGACCCTTAACAGCTAAGTCTAGAAACCCCTGACTTTACTGTTTCAGAGGCAGTAAATACAGAAGAGGTTTCTGCACCCACAGATCTTATACTCCATAGGGTGGACACTGGTAAAGTAGAACAAAAGTAGATGGTGACTTGTGAAATCAAAATGTCAGGAAACAATAAAATAGAATGCACATTACTTTTTTAAAAGAACACAATCATCATAGTTGACAAAGATCATTGTTGATAAAGTAATTTTTAAATTAAATGTACCTTTATTGCTAAAATAATACACTAACAGTCTGAAATGACTTAATTGATTATGTTGTATGCCTTTGGTGATAGAAGTTCTGTACACCTTTCCAAAGCATTTGACATAATTGAAATAATGCTACACATAGAGCAGCACCTAGAAATGGAGAGAAAAGAGGCCAAGCTATACAAAGTGCCCAAATATACCTGGGACTTGACATTCAAGAGGAAAGTTCTGCTTAGTAGAATGATATAGTCTATAGGAGATAGTATGGGTCTAGAAAATATAAAGTGAAGTTGCAAATAGGACTAAAAATGCCTGAAGCAGTTGGCAGGTCACACCAGCTGGTTGTCACAGGTAATCAGGCTCAGGGGATACTGATTCCTCCTAACCAAACCTCTGAGAAATTAATGTAAAACCAGACAGATAATGTGCACTGAGAATTTTAACTAGTAAGTCTGCAAGTTATTACCCTGTTTCCTCAGAACAGAAAATTCTACAAAGAGAACAAATTTAAAATCAGAAGGTGCCTTCAATGGCCAAAGATGCCAACAAGAGCAGAGGGCTAAACAGTCTTAATGGTCAATAAAAAATAAAGTTATAATTAGCAGCCTGATAGACCATAACTCCAGGAAATATTTGCCAAGCAGTCTGACAACTTTCAATGCTATAGCAGAGTCATCAAAGGAACGTGTTTCAAACTTTTACACAGAAGGGAAAGGTGGGGGGAATGGATAGTCAGGGAGTTTGGGATGGGCACGTATACATTGCTATATTTAAAATGGATAACCAACAGGGATCTACTGCATAGCAGAGGGAACTCTGCTCAATGTTATGTGGCAGCCTGGATGGGAGAGGAGTTTGGGAGAGAATGGGTACATGTATATGATGGTTGAGTCACTCTGCCACGCACCTGAAACTATCACGACATTGTTCATCGGGTATACTACAATATAAAACAGAAAGTTTTTTTTAAAAAATAAAGAAAGAACAACAGACATTAACCACTAACAATAAGGTATTGTATTCAGTGCTCTAGGATACTCCAGTACCTGCCTCCCAAGAGGCAGGTCAGGTGGTCTGGTATTCCCATCTCTTTCAGAATTTTCCACAGTTTATTGTGATCCACACAGTCGAAGGCTTTGTCGTAGTCAATAAAGCAGAAATAGATGTTTTTCTGGAACTCTCTTGCTTTTTCGATGATCCAGCGGATATTGGCAATTCGACCTCTGGTTCCTCTGCCTTTTCTAAAACCAGCTTGAACATCTGGAAGTTCACGGTTCACGTATAGCTTAAATTTGGGTGTGGTGTCTTTCTGCATACATGTTTGAATCCAAGACAGAATAAAATTTTACAAATTCAAAAAAATCTTTTTACACAAAAGTAATACAGTAATTTGAACATTCAAGTGTCCTAATTATCTGTGATAAAAGAAAATATTTTAGCGAAAGATTAAAAGTTGATTTAAATAATTAACAACAAAAGCAAGAGTCCAGGTTTTTAACTCACAAAGGTATGTGTTTGGGACAAAAGGAAGAAAAAAGGAGGAAAGTTCTATTTGGTTTTTATTGGGGTAGAGCTGCTTTACACTGTTGTACTAGCTTCTTCTGTACAGAAAAGTGAATCAGCTCTATGTATACATTTTTTTTTTTTTTTTTTGCTCAATCACTTCAGTCGTCCAACTCTTTGCAACCACAGCCCACCAGGCTCCTCTGTCCATGGGATTTTCCTGGCAAGAATACTGGAGTGGGTTGCCATTCCCTCCTCCAGGGGATCTTCTCAACCCAGGGATCAAACCCCCATCTCCAGCATCACCTGCATTGTAAGTGGATTCTTTACCATTGGGCTTCCCTGGTGGTTCAGAGGTTAAAGCATCTACCTGCAATGCGGGTGACCTGGATTCGATCCCTGGGTCGGGAAGATCTCCTGGAGAAGGAAATGGCAACCCACTCCAGTATTCTTGCCTGGAGAATCCCATGAATGGAGGAGCCTGGTGGGCTACAGTCCACGGGGTCGCAAAAAGTTGGACATGACTGAGCAACTTAACTTTCTTTCACTTTACCATTGAGCCACCAGGAAAGCCCATATGTATACATATCTCCCCTCTTTTGACTTCATTCCCATTTAGGTCATCAGAGAGCATTAAGTAGAGTTCCCTGTGCTATACACCACGTTCTTATTAGTTACCTATTTTATACATATCAGTGTATACACATCAGTCCCAATCTCCCAGTTCACCCCACCTTCCTTCCCCCTCTACATCTGTGTCTCTATTTCTGCCTTGCAAACAGATTCATCTATACCATTTTTATCCATTCCACATATATGCATTAATATATGATATTTCTTTTTCTCTTTCTGGATTTAGGGAGGTTCCTTTAAAAACTAAAAATAGAATTATCATATGACCAAGTAATCCCACTACTGGACAAACACCCTGAAAAAAACAAAATTAAAAAAAACACATGCACCCCAATGTTCACTGTTTACGATAGCCAGGTCATGGAAGCAACCTAAATGTCCATCGACAGATAAATGGATAAAGATGTAGTACATATATACAATGGAATATTACTCAGCCATAAAAAGAAACAAAACTGGGTCATTTACAGAGATGTGGATGGACCTAGGAACTGTCATGCAGAGTGAAGAAGGCAAGTTTTAAGAATACAACTTTTAAAAATTTTTTAATATTTGATGTATACAGTTTGGAACTGACTACCACAGAAAACTCCTAAGGACCTTTTTATATTCTCATTCAGGATTTTAAAAACTGACCCCATACTTCATCTAGTTATAACTACACTTTAATATTGCTTATACACACATTTCAAAAGACTACAGAGAAAATGCAGTATATAATGAAGACAAAATTGAGAATGATGCAAACATTTTTAAAAATACTTTTATCCATAGAAAAAAGAAATCATCAATGTAATGCATCTAAAACATAAGTAAAAAGAAAGAGACTGCTAAAATTGCACCTGGTTTTCTTTAATTTATTCTCTACTGCTTTGTTCCTTATCGTTTTATTAACTTCAACAATTGCTGGACCACCCTGATGGTCCAGTGTTTAAGAATCTGCCTGCCATTGAACCAGGGCACAATGGTTCAATACCTGGTTTGGTTAGATTCCACGTGCTTCAGGGGCATTAAGCCCATGGGCCACAACTACTGAGCCCACGTTCAAAAGCCCGTGCTCTGCAACAAGAGAAGCCACCACAATGAGAAGCTTGTACACCGCAACTAGAGAGTAGCCCACACACAGCAATGAAGACCCAGTGCAGTGAAAAATAAATAAATTAAATAAATAAAATTGAAAAAAATAATTGCTCAAACGCATATGTTACTCTGGGCCTGCATGCCAAGACATTTTACTAAGTTCATGTGCTAAAACTTTCTCATTTCTTGGATGACTTAATAAGAGATTTCTTAGGAGCATTATAATCTTGAATGGTATTTTGATCTACCCAAAAGGAATAATATTTGGGGTAATATTATTATGAAACAAATGCTAGAAATATCATTTAGACGAAAGTGACAGTCCATGAGACTTCACTCTGAATTTCTTCTCCTCCTCTAATAAACACCTCTTTATGGTCAGAGAAGAGGCAGTTAGAGCCAGTACTGATGTTACTGCAAGGAGTAGTGTGTACTTTCTTATTGATATAGTACACATTTCTGGTAAAAGAATTTCAAGCATCATAAACTCTTTCCTTGAATTCTATATTCCCAGATAGAGTTGCCACCTGTGAGGTTACAGGGCCATTATTCAAGATTGTCTGACTCTTTCACTTCTTTTATTACTATCCAGTTTTAGACAGTAATCCTTTCTCATATAATCACTCAAAACATGTGTGCTCCCATATTTTCAAATAATGTCACATATACCAGAACACAAAAGATTCTGTCTTTCCGCTTATTGAAAGAGGATTGATAAATTAAACGTGTGATACTGAGCATTAGCCAGATACTAGGTCTTAAACAGGCTTCCCTGGTGACTCAGTGGGAAAGAACCCACCTGCCAAGTAGGAGACGTGGGTTCGGTCCCTCAGTTGGGAAGGTCCCCTGGAGAAGGAAATGGCAATCCACTCCATGTTGTCACCTAGAAAATCCCATGGACATAGGAGCCTTGGTGGGCTACAGTCCATGGGGTTGCAAAAGAGTCAAAATGACTTAGTGACTAAACATCAGCGACAGATCCAAAACAAACCAGACATTTAGATGGACAGAATAAATGGGAGGACGGGGGTACATGGTAGGACACTACCATCATATGCTAACTGATAACAAGAAGTATATACTTGTTCAATTATATTTTCTATTTGCAGCTTAGAAGTAGGAACATCTGTATTTAAGTCCCACTTCTGACACTAATTAGCATGAAAATTTTAAACGACTCATTTTTAAGCCCACAGGGTCAGGCATGGTGTCCTCCATCTGCTAAAAAAGTGTAAAGACTAGGTCTCCAAGTTTCCTTCTAGTTTTAAAATTTTATCCATACTGAGTTGCAACGGTCAGTAATCGAAATTCTCTAAAGAAAATAAAATTCCTATTGACAAAATTATTTCATATGTACTTTGCAGAGCCAGTAAAATAGATGAATTTATTCCGTCAAGACAGTCTTTTTAAATGTCCTAGGCTGAGTGCAGTCTCTGCAGCGAGCTTCAATTTTTGTCAATTTAAAAAAAAATCGATACTTCACCCATACTTATAGATCTTTTCAAAACAATTTTACTTAATTTTGCCTGTACTGGGTATTCGTCTCTCTGCACAGGCGTTCTCTAGTTGCAGCGGGCAGGGGCTGCTATTCAGTCGCGATGCCCGGACTTCTCACTGCAATGGCTGCGATGGCTTCTTCAGTTGTCAGGCATGAGCTCTAGGGTGTGCAGCGTTAGTAGTCGCGGCGTGTGGGCCCAGGAGCTGTGGCTCACAGGCACCCAGGGATCAAACCAGTGTCCCCTGTGCCGCAAAACAGACTCAACCATTGGACTACCAGGGAAACCACATATAGGTCTTAAAACATGTTATTTGCTATGAGTTTTGAGGGATTTAAGTGGTAGTAATTAATTACTTTAACACATTATTTTGTTCTTGTGGCATATGCAGACTTTTTCGGAAACAACCAGGTATGAACTTCACAAGAGCATCTTCATTTCAATGAAGTACTGGCATCCTTGTCTAGACTATATGTCTACAAGTCAGACCTAAAGTCCTCAGAATATCTGTTGGCTGCCCCTACTGACATTAAGCTTTTTCAGCAAAGTGCTGTCTCTTCTTGGAAGTATCTATGACTATGCTTTTCCATCTGCCACACAAGACGAAGTCACTGTCTTTGAACATGCCATTTCTGCTTTCATGGCTTAAAGAGACCAATAGTCTACACATATGTCTTTGGGGCATTCTGACATTTTTCCAGAGATAATGATTAACTCTCTGGCCATTGGTTGACCTTTAACAGTAACACTTACTTGTTTAGATAAATTTATAAGCTAAATTATTAATATAGAATGATTTTTTAAAAAAGACTTCATGGACAAATGCATATTATATTGCACTCTTTATAAATTGAATTGAGCTATGAATAATGTGAACAAACTTAATACCAGAACTTCAGAGGTTTTTCTACATATAGTATAACTGGAAATTTATTTTGGTTGGAATATAGTATCTTAAATATGCAATTATCTGAAACAATCCATCCAATAAGCAACCAGCAGCTTCTTTACAATATCAACTTGGACGCTTTCAGTCTTGGAGTACTATACAATCAATAAAGAAGCATGCAAATAATATCTGAACAAAGAACACATAGTTTAAAATTTTGTATTAATTTGTTTTTAAGGAAAATGCCCTAGTACATGAGGAAAAGAATTTATCAACTAGGTATTGCCCAGGTTCACATTAAATTGTTACAGCTGGGTATAACCATTTTAAAAAAATCTGGATATGACTATTAGCAGATACTTGGCCAGCATAAGTCAGAACACATGTTTCAGCTTTATGGCAATAGGCTGTGAGCTTTTTGTCACTTGGTTCTCTTAAGGCTTCCCAAAATGTGTAAATGTTCCAGGTGTCCACTTAATTTAGTTAGTACCAATACTATAAAGATTTTTCAAGACGTAGACTAAATGTACTGAACTAAACAAATTTATTGGATGAAAGTAATGTAGCTCTGTAGTAATGTAGTAATGTTTCAGTAATTTCACATGACCATTTAACATTAAAATATCTAGTTTTAATTTTTTATTTAATTGATTTGTTTACAATGCTCCTTTTTCAAATAGACCAGTTTTCATAATAAATAATTCATTACTTTATAAGTTGGTGGTAAACATTTGTACTTTTGACCAGATACGTGTTCTAGTCTTACCTAACAGTTGTAAAAACCAATGAATGTTAGAAGCATTTATTTAAAGTCTAATTTTTAAAAATTGGTATGATTTTTTTTTAACTAAGCACTTCTCAAATTTACTTGACTACAAAATTCTTATATCCCATAAAGACAGTAACCTCATGCAGAGAGTACTTTAAAAGGCTTGGGACAGAAAAGATACCTCCAAGTTTTCTTTGGATACTTCATCTCTAATTCTTAGATAATTTTTCACATTTTTCAAATCTATATTTTTTCACCTAGAGCCCCTACATCTCATTCTTTTTTTTTTAAATAGAGGCTACTAATAAACTGGCAACCTTAACTTCCACTTTTACATAATTCAACTCAATGTAAATATTGAGTAATTATTCAATAATTACTTGGTGAGTAAATATTCACCAAGATACTATGCTTCCTATTGTAAAATTATTATATCACCCTTTACTTTTCACTTTGGTAGACTAAATTGACCAAAATCCTGCTATTTTTTTCCATTATATATCATAATTTATACTCATGTGATCATTCTTCTGGAACCACACTTTTCAAAAATATCTACAATCATTTTGAATTGTGATAATTGATACTAGGCATATCAGTCTAATGAATGTAGCATACTCCGGGAATCAGGAACCACTTTAAACATCATTGAGACCTGTCTGGTATTGCTGCTGGAAATTCCTTTTCTAAAGTGGGCTTTTTTGAAAACTTTATATGAAATCAATACATCAGCCCCCTCTTCTCCCACTCCTACCCTCCAAAGTATACCTCGTTTGTCAGGGCTTTCCACTACAGCCATGTCTTTATAACCAAGGACTTTAAATTTCAAAGGTAAAAAGATAATCAATTAAATCATAAATACATGAAGACAGGGAGTGAAAGTTCCTTCCATCTAAGGAACATGCAAGGAAATACAATCAATTTATATCCAACTGTTGCATTCAGAAACAAAATGGTTTCACTGGGTGCACATATTTATTGGTGCTTAAAAATTGTCAGTCTCTTTTGACACTGAATTTCCAACAATTTTTTTAAACTTCTTATTTTTCAAAATACATAAAAGATTTTTTATTTGGTCAGCTGCTTACTAAAAATATTTGTACTGATAATCCATTAACTAACAATTAGAGGACTATGCTCATAGTCAAGAATTCTTAAAATTTTATTTATATGCATTGATATTCCAGATAAGTATGATAAGGTAATAAATGAAAGGCGAGCAAACACAAATAAAACTTCATTAGCACAAAATAAAATCCTGTGGGGTAAGTGGAATGGAATAGAAGTCAAGAAGAAACATTAATGATAAACATTTTGAACTCTGATGGAATAGCTTGTTTGAGCTTTTAAACAGGAAAGAGTGGACATATCTGCTTTGGCATTTAGTTACCACTGGACACATTTTTAAAAGTGGCATCCAATATACCAGGTGTGACATCCTTTTTAACAATTCAAATTATGGTGAAATTATTGGATATAAACTTGAAAAATACATGAGGAGTGTAGAGCTTTTCAAAATTCTTAAGACTACATGAGCAATATGTTTGAAGACCACTGATTTAGGAAAGAGGGAGAGTAAACAAATGCCCTGGGGGAAAATGTAGAAGGACTGCTGGAGCAGTAAGGGGATTCATGCAGGTTAGTTCTCATGAATTCAAAAACAGGAGGGGTGGGATGAACTGGGAGATTGGGATTGACATATATACACTACTATGTACAAAAGAGGTAACTAATGAGAACCTACTATATAACACAGAGAACTCAACTCAGGGCTCTGTGGTGACCTAAATGGGACGGAAATCCCAAAAAGAGGGGATATATGATACACACAGCTGACTTACTGCACTGTGTAGCAGAAACTAATGCAACATTGCAGAGTAGCTATCCCCCAATACAAAATTTTTTTTTTCTTTAATGAGACCAGTCACTTTTGCAGGATTTTCTCCAGCTATACTCAGGTCTGCAAGTGCAGGTGTGGAGAAAGAGGAGAGTTGGATTTAACCAGCATTGGAGTCTTGCCAGGCAACAATAATAAAGCAAAAAAAATAGAAGCAAGTGAGTTGACAGTGTCTGCAAAGGATTGATTATAATGATGGACCATGGAATCAAAACTAAATTGGGAGGGAAATAGGAGAATAGAGACTTCAGGGATACTTTTAAAAGGTGTAGGAACAATGAGCTATAGAGCTCATGAGAGTCAGAGAATAAATCTAGAGAACTAGAGCGAGAACTGTGGAAAGTTCAGTGGTAGTGCTGAGAAAATAAGGTGCTTGACATTGTGATCGTGGATGGATTGCAGATATTAGTAATGCAAAATCTAGAGTCTGATGGTGGGATGAGATGGATAAGGTTGTTATCAGAGAAGTTCATTGGAGAAGAGAGCCAGGATGTGAGTGGCCAGACTGGAAGGTTTATCTCCATGCTCACTGAACCTCTGATAGTATGATGGGCATAAGGATTATTGAATTATTTAAACAACAGGTCATCTGACTGAGGTGACTCTAATTCTTGGAGGCCTACATAAGCAAATAAATCAAAATCTAAGCCATAAATTTCTCAAGGTTACAAAATCAAAACCTAAGGCTTCTGCCTTTTCTCTATAAAGGCTTTCTCTGAACTCCTGTTGACAGGGCTCTCCTAACCACTTCCAATTTGGTTCTGCATGATTAAAACCATTTTTTGATCAAATAATGAACTCTTGAAATTTTTCATACACTTCAGTTTATCTTTTAATAATCTGAAAAGACAGACAAATCCAGGAGCTTAAACTCAAGTCTGTAGAGAACATCAAGAAGCAGGGGTGGTAGACTGTATCGTCTGAAGACATGATTTCCAAAGCTGGGAGACTGGAGGAGACAAAAATTGTCTAGGCTCTGTCCTTGGTCCTTTTTACTCCATCACTCTCCCTGGAGGGTCGCAATTAGACCCACTAAATTAGCTTTAAACATCAAATATTCCTTGATGATTCTTATTTATTTTTTTAATGTACAACTCCTAGCCTGACTTTGGCTTGAGATCAAATATCACATATCAAGAGATGACCTAAGAGGTTCACATGGATGACAGAAGCTATCTCAATTTTGATGTGTCTAAAAACTACTGATATTTCCTTCATGTCCCCAGAACAACCCTCTGCTTTCACACATTTCCTCATCTCAGTAAATGACACCAAAATTTACCTAGTTTCTCAAGCCAAAAATAATATTTACTTAGCCGTAAAAAGGAACAAATTTAAGTCAGCTGTAGTAAGGCAGATGAATCTAGAGCCTGTCATACAGAGTCAAGTAAGTTAGAAAGAAAAACAAATAGCATACATTAATGTATATATATATATATATATAGAGAGAGAGAGAGAGAATCTAACTCTTTGCGACTAAGCACACATGCATGGAATCTAGAAATATGATACTGATGAGCGTAGATGCAAGAAAGAAATGGAGACACAGATGAAGAGAACGGACTTGTGGACACGGCGGGGGAAGGAGCGGGTGGGACGAATTGGGAAAGTAGCACTGAAATATATACACTACCATATGTAAAACAGACAGCTAGTGGAAAGCTGTTGTATAGCACAGGAAGCCCAGCCTGGTGCTCTGTAATGACCTAGAAGGGTGGGATGTGGGGGGATGGGGATGGGAGGGAGAATCAAGAGGGAGGAGACAGGATGTATCTATAGAGCTATGACTGATTCGAATTGTTGTACAGCAGAAACTAACACAACACTGTAAAGCAATTATCCTCCAATTAAAAAATTTTAAGAAAAACAATAACTTAGACATCAACTTAGACATCCAAGTTGATTCTTCTCTTCTACTGTGCATATCAAATCTATCAGTATATCCTGACCCTCTAATTGAAAAAAGCAAAAGGATTCCTAACTGGGTCCTGCTCCACCGCCTCCCCAGAAGAAGCACTGATCTTTTCTTGCATGGGCTACTGCAGTACCTGTTAACAGGTTCATGCCTACTTCTGTTAAACAACAGCCAGTGTGAAGATTCATTCTTCCAATTTATGAGCACAGAACTTCTTTTCATTTATTGCCATCTTCCTCAATTTCTTTCATCAAATATTAAATTTTTCGGCATACAGGTTTTTAACCTTCTTGATGAACTTTATCCCCAGATATTTTATTCTCTTGATGCAGTAGTAAATGGCATTTCTCTATTAATTTCTCTTTCTGATAGTTCAAAGTTAGTGTATAAAAACACAAGAGATATTTATAAATTGAAATTGTAAATTGATTTTGTGCCTAAACTTTACTGAATTTTTTCAATAATTCTAACTACTTTTTGATGAACTTGTTAGGTTTTCTATATATAAATTATTTCATTTGCAAACAGTGACAGTTTTACTTGTACCTTTCCAAATTCAGTTCAGTTTCAGTTCAGTCACTCTGTCATGTCTAACTCTTTGCAACCCCATGGACTGGAGCAGCCAGGCCTCCCTGTCCATCATGAACTCGTAGAGTTTACTCAAACTCAAGTCCATTGAGTCAGAAATGCCATCCAACCATCTCATCCTCTGTCGTCCCCTTCTCCTCTTGCCTTCAATCTTTCCCAGCATCAGGGTCTTTTCCAATGAGTCACTTCTTCACATCAGGTGGCCAAAGTATTGGAGTTTCAGCTTCAGCATCAGTCCTTCCAATGAATTTTCAGGACTGATTTCCTTGAGGAAGGACTGCTGGATCTCCTTGCAGGCCAAAGGACTCTCAAGAGTCTTCTCTAACACCACAGTTCAAAAGAATCAATTCTTCGGTGCTGGGCTTTCTTTATAGTACAATTCTCACATCCATACATGACTACTGGAAAAACCATATCTTTGACTAGACAGCACTTTGTTGGCAAAGTAATGTCTCTGCTTTTTTATATGCTGTCTAGGTTGGTCATAGCTTTTCTTCCAAGGAACAAGTGTCTTTTAATTTCATGGATTGCAGTCACCATCTGCAGTGATTTTGGAGACCAAAAAAAAAATAAAGTCTCTCACTGTTTCCACTGTTTCCCCATCTATTTGCCATTAAGTGATGGGACCAGATGCCATGATCTTAGTTTTCTGAATGTTGAGTTTTAAGCCAAATGTTTCACTCTCTTCTTTTACTTTCAACAAGAGGCTCTTTAGTTCTTCTTCACTTTCTGCCATCAGGGTGGTATCATCTGCATATCTGAGGTTATTGATATTTCTCCTGCCTAACTTGATTCTACCTTGTGCTTCACCCAACTCGGCATTTCACATGATATGCTCTGCATATAAGATAAATAAGTAGGGTGACAATATACAGCCTTAACATACTCCTTTCCCAATTTGGAACCAATCTATTGTCTCATATCCAGTTCTAATTGTTGCTTCTTGACCTGCATACAGATTTCTCAGGAGGCAGGTAAGGTGATCTGGTATTCCCATCTCTTGAAGAATTTTCCACAGTTTGTTGTGAACCACACAGTCAAAAGCTTTGGTGTAGTCAATAAAGCAAAGTAGATGCTTTTTGGAACTCCCTTGCTTTTTCAATGATCCAACGGATGTTGGCAATTTGATCTCTGGTTCCTCTGCCTTTTCTAAATCCAGCTTGAATATCTGGAAGTTCACGGTTCACACAGTACTGACGCTTGGCTTGGAGAATTTTGAGCATTACTTTGCTAGCATGTGAGATGAGTGCAATTGTGCAGTAGTTTGAGCATTCTTTGGCATTGCCTTTCTTTGGAATTGGAATGAAAACTGACCTTTTCTAGTCCTGTAGCCACTCTTCAGTTTTTCAAATTTGCTGGCATGTTGAGTGCAGCACTTTCACAGCATCATCTGTTAGGATTTGAAATAGCTCAACTGGAATTCCATCATCTCCACTAGCTTTGTTCATAGTGATGCTTCCTAAGGACCACTTGACTTTGCATTCCAGGATGTTTGGCTCTAGATGGGTGATGACACGATCATGGTTATCTGGGTCATGAAGATCATTTTTGTATAGTTCTTCTGTGTATTCTTGCCACCTCTTAATATCTTCTGCTTCTGTTAGGTCCATATCATTTCTGTCCTTTATTGTGCCCATCTTTGCATGAAATGTTCCCTTGTCATCTCTAATTTTCTTGAAGACATCTCTAGTCTTTCCCATTCTATTATTTTCTTCTATTTCTTTGCACTGATCACTGAGGAAGGCTTTCTTATCTTTCCTTGCTATTCTTTGGAACTCTGCATTCAAGTAGGTATATCTTTCCTTTTCTCCTTTGTCTTTAGCTTCTCTTCTTTTCTCAGCTATTTGTAAGGCCTCAGACAATCATTTTGCCTTTTTGTATTTCTTTTTCTTGGGGATGGTCTTGATCACTGCCTCCCATACAATGTCACGAACCTCCATCCATAGTTCTTCAGGTACTCTGTCTATCAGATCTAAACCCTTGAATCTATTTGTCACTTCCACTGTATAAGGGATTTGATTTAGCTCATACCTGAATGGTCTAGTGGTTTTCCCTACTTTCTCAATTTCCAAGGGAAACCAGTCAATATCACAGTAATCCAAGTCTATGCCTCAACCAGTAATGCTGAAAAAGCTGAAGTTGAATGGTTCTATGAAGACCTACAAGACCTTCTAGAACTAACACCCAAAAAAGATGTCCTTTTCATCAGAGGGGACTAGAATGCGAAAGCAGGAAGTCAAGAGATACCTGGAGTAACAGGCAAATTTGGCCTTGGAGTACAGAATGAAGCAGGGCAAAGGCTAACAGAGTTTTGCCAAGAGAACGCACTGGTCATAGCAAACACCCTCTTCCAACAACACAAGAGAAGACTCTACGAATGGACATCACCAGATGGTCAATACCGAAACCAGATTGATTATATTCTTTGCAGCCAAAGATGGGGAAGCTCTATACAGTCAGCAAAAACAAGACTGGGAGCTGACTGTGGCTCAGATTATGTTGGGTGAATAAATATTTCCAAATGTTATATCTTCTGTTGGATTGACCCCTTAATCATTATGTAATGATCATCGTTATCTTTTATTACAGTCTATTTTAAAGTCTATTTTGCCTGATGTAAATGTAGCTACCTCAGCCTTCTTTGCTCTCTACCTATATGAAATGTCTTTTTTGCATCATTTTACTTTCAGTCTGTGTGTGTGCTTACATCTGAAGTGAGTGTCTTATAGGCAGCAAAATAGGGTCTTGTTTTTTATCCATTTGGTCACTTACTTTGATTGGAGAATTAAGCCCATTTACATTTCTCGTAATTGTTTTCCGGCTGTTTTGTAGTTCCTCTCTATTTCTTCTTCTCTTGTTCTACCTTATGGTTTGATGATTTTCTTTAGTGTTATGCTTAGAACTCATTCTCATTTTCTTTTGGTATGTACTGTCCATTTTTCATTTGTGGTTACCAAGAGGCTCATATTTGATAGCCTATGTATGTACATATGCATATACATGTATGTGTATGTAAGTGTTTGTGTGTGTGTATGTGTGAGCACCAATCTATTTTAAGTTCTTGGAAATTTAAGTTTGAACACATTCTAAAATTGTATATTTTTACTCTTTTCCCACATTTTATGTTTTTGATATCACATATTACATCTTTTTATTCTATGTAACTAATTATTATAGTTGCAGTTATTTTTATTACTTTTGCCTTTTAACCTTTGTACTAGCTCTATAAGTAATCAATCCCCTATCCTTTACTACATATTTACCTTTACCAGTGAGATATTCATAAACATGTGTTTTCTTGATACTAATTATTTTTTACCTTAAGGAAGTCCCTTTAACATTTCTTGCAAGACCAGTTTAGTGGTAATAAATACCTTTACTTTTTGCTTGTCTGGAAAACTATCTCCCTTCAATCTGAATGATAATCTGACCAGGCAGAGTATTCTTGTTTGAAAGTTTTTCCTTTCAGCACTTTGAATATATCACAGCACTCCTTTCTGGGTTACAAAGTTTCTGCTGAAAATCTAATAGTCATTTGGAGATTCTTTTGTATATAACAAGTGGTTTGTTTGTTTTTTTTCCTTACTCTTTCAAGATTCACTCTTGAACTCTGACATTTTAATTATAATGCATCTTGGTGTAAATCTTTCTGGGTTCCTCTTATTTGAAACTCTCTGGGCTTTCTGGATCTGGATTGTATTTCCTCCCCATGTTAGGTAAATTTTCAGCCATTATTTCTTCAAATAAGTTTTCTGCCCCCTTTTTCTTCTGGAATTCCTATAATGTAAATGTTGTTCTGCTTCATGTTGTCTCATAGGTACCTTAAGATACCTTCACTTTTAAACACTTTTTGCTATTCTGTTTGAATGAGTTCCACTGGCCAGCCTTCCAGATCCCTGATCCTTTCTGCTGTTTCATCTGGTCTTCTGATGAACGCCTCTAGCATATTTTTCAGCACAATTATTATATTCTGTAATTCAACTTCAACTTCCATTTGCTACTTTCTTATATTTTCTCTTTGTTAAAGGTCTCATCTTTATGACCATTACTTTGAACTCTTTATCAGCTAAATTATTCATCTGCATTTCATTAAGGATTTTTTCCCCTGGGATTTTATCTTATTGTTTCATTGGGAACATTTTCCTCCATTTCCTCATTTGTTTGACTCTCCATGTTTGCGTCTATATACTGGGCAGGGGGCGGGGCAGGGGAACTCCTTCTCTCAGATTTGAAGGAGTGGCCTTGTGTAAGAAATGAACCTTATCATTCAACCTTGCTCTAGTTTTTAGTTGTCTCTTGAACCTTTGTGATTGTTTAAGCAACCTGATTTATTCTTGATAGGTTCTAGTTATTGAGGGTGTGCCAAGACTTGTTAGCATTCCAGACAGAGAGATCTCAGTTAGAACCTAGTTTCAGGCTGATAAGTCAGACCCTCAGGCAGCAGCTTTTAAAGCAGATACACACATACTGTCTTGTGGAACCTCAAAGATAAACCCTGCTGGCCTCCTAAGCTTGTGATCTGGATATGTCTTCTTGAACAAAGTTACAAAAATCACGGGTCCAGGCAGGAGTATCAACTCCTTTTTGGGAGTACCAGCAAGCTGTAGCAAGGCCAGTGTTGGTCACTCAGTCGTCTCTGACTCTTTGTGACCCCATGGACTGTAGCCCACCAGGCTCCTCTCTCCATGGACTTCTCCAGGCAAGAATACTGGAATGGGTTGCCATTTCCTTCTCCAGCAAGGCCATAGGAGAGTGGAAAGATGGTTCCTCCAGCCCACATAACCTCAGAGCAACTCAGTAGCCTTTTGATGTGTGGTAAATCTGAAGTCTATTGCTCTGGCTGAAGCTCCAGTAGGCCTTTTTCTCAGGATGACTGGGGGTGTGTTGGTCCATGAGTATGCATGAACCTGGGGCACACCCACCAGCTTTTGTGGGACTGTAGGAGAGCCTGGGACCAGTCACACCCACTGCTGCTAGCAAGATAGACAAAGAACACAGAAATGGCACCCACGGTCACTCTGTTCCCAGAGAGAGTGGCAGTAGGCGCCTGCCCCTCCAACAGATGTTTTAAGATTAGCAAATGGATCTCCTTCACATATGGTCTATGTGCTTTTCAAACTGCTGTTTTTATGCTGGGTCCCATGGTGAGTGACTCTATGTGTGAGTCCTTTAGGAGTGAAATCTCTGTTCCCTATACCCAATGGGCCTCTTGAATATATCCTGTTTGTTTTCAAAGCCACACCTTTTGGGGGCTCCTCTTATGGTGCAGGGTCCAAGGGTTGGGGTGCTTGATATTGAGCATGAACACCTGGCTCTTCAGAAAGAAGCTCTGTGTTTGTAAGACTTCCTCCTGATTGTGGAAGTGTGGAATTTTTGTGAGACCACATCTCTGCTTCTCCTACTGCCTTGATGTAGCCCTTTTATCCTCTGCTGGAGAGAACCATTAAGCTAGCTTTAAGGTCTTTTTTAGAAGGCATTGTTCAAAACATAGATGTAGATTTGGTATGTCTGTGGGAGGGGATAAGTCTCCAGGATCTTCCTAAACTGCCATCTTGAACCGGCCCTCAGAAAATGGTTTTAAAGTGAATTTGAATATATATATTCTTCATCCCACCCTACCATGTCAAAGAAGAAAAGTGAATTTGTCTCAGATTGTTTGTTTTTTATAGATGAAAAGGGAATTATTTAACACCTTATTAACCTTAAATGTTCAGAAACTGACTTTAAATTTATTGCCCCATCTAGGAAATTTCTAGATAGAAAAAATTTTTCTAATTACAATCACTTTCTTATTTCTATTTTAAAAATAAGGAGTATTATTTATCAAGTCAGTAACCCCACTTCTCAGCTTTTTGAAAAGATTTATAATTCAGTAAGTTAAAATGTATATATAATAAAATAATATTTATCAGATAAATTATGTACTCAAACATTATTGTTCAAATAAACACATTTTTCTTACTCTTAATACTCAGCATGTTCCTTTGCTTAATGAAAACAGTGATAATATAAAATTGGAGAAACTCGAGACAGCCACAATGTGATGAAAAGTTAAATGCTTTTGCAGCTATATTGAGATATAACTGAATACTAACATTGTGTAAGTTTAAGGTGTACAACATGTTGATTTAATGTACTTGATATTGCAAAATGATTACCACTACAGTGTTAGCTAACACCTGCATTATATCATATATTTCCACTATGTTATAGTGAGAACATTTAATATCTACTCTCATAGCAACTTGCTAGTATGCAATACAGTATCACAAAATGTAATCACTATACTGTACCTGAGATCCCCAGAACTTGTTCATAAATTTCAACTTTGATTTCAAAATATTCATTAATTTAATTAAACTTATATTTTAAATTTATTCATTTAATTAATTTAACTTCCATTTTAAAATCATAACTTTAAATGGTCAAAATATATTTTAAGTAGTAAAAAGAATGATTTATAATAAAATCTTTTAATACTAGAAAATTTTTAATAGCAAACAAATTTTGGTTCTAATGTAGCTTATAACCAACCTCTTTTTAGTAGTTCACTGACTGAAACAAAATTCTAATTTTTTTTGAACAAGCGGGGCCCTTTCCATTTTACTCCAAAAGGGCACAAAATATATAGATAAAAGAGATATTCCATGAGAAACAATTCACCTCCCTAAAGAAACAGCACCTTAGATTCTTTTTTAAAGATGGGATGATTTAAACCTATCAGAAATTATAAATTTAAAGTTAAACCTTATACCCCTTTCCAAAGGATTAATGATACTGGCTTTAGACTCATTTTATGGAATTTATTTTGCAGAAATCTGTTTTTGGTTTTGGGAATTCACATATCTCTACTTTCTGCCTAGAATATTCTTTACCCAGACCCTTATCTGGCTAGCCCCTACTCACCTGTCAGGTCTGAACTTGACTATATCTCCCTCTTTGCTCAGGCTTCCCTGACCACACAGCATTTTGGTTAGAGGGGCTTCCTGTGGCTTCTGGAAATTCTCTTATTTATTCATTTTGTAACCATCTATTTGCTTGTCTCTAACCCCTAAACAATGTTAAGTTCCTTGTGGGCAGGAACTGATTATCTTCTTCAGGAATGAACTTTAGGAAAGCTTTTTTTTTTTTTTTTCAAGAATCAATTAATCACATCAGTTGCACTCATGTAGTTGAATATAGCCACAGTACCTGCTATTTCCTGAGAAATCTAGAGGTCAATGCATTCTACTTATTATTCATTCATCAGGCTCTAAAAGCAATGTCATATACTTTGATGAAAAGATTAATTATGCATCAAATTTTTTCATGAAAAGTAGCATCTAAAAACTTACACCATCACTCCAAAGTTGTATGGTTATAGATTTCTTTTGCCTTAACATCTTGTACCTGAAACCTAAGAAGCCTCAAAGAAATATTATCCCCCTCCTCTCTTGCTATCTATTTTGCTAAATAACCAACTAATTTTAAGCCCATGATCCCTATTTTCCAAGGGATGTAAATGGGAAGAAATATCTTAAGTCCATATAAAGCAAAAAAAGTTACATGAAAACAACACCCCCATTCCCTCTTTAAAGTTCAACAGTATTTACAAGACATAATCAATTCCAGTTTAGGATTTAAGAAAATATCTGTGTGACATTCTAAAATGAGTGAAATTCAACAAACTGATTTATATTAAATTCCAAGCTTAGGACTCCTAAGTCAACATTCTAACAGTGCTAGCTAGTGAAAGTGCAGGGACAGTGCGGCTTGCCATGGCTGAAGGCAAACCGAAAGCTGTGAGGGATGGCTGCGGGGTCATGTGCTGCCAAGGCCTCAATGTAAACACAGGTGTGTGGGAAGGAGCGCAAGGTCTCTCCCATCTAGCAGCTAAAGAAACACTGGCAGTCACGCTGCGGAGTCTGAATGCTAAATTTTGAAAATAGATCATTTTTGTGAAACTTGCTACATCTTAACTCGCATGTTAATACATCCTCAACTTAAAGGGGTCATGAAGAACACTTGAACCTCATATCATTGTTTTACACTGAAAAATTTGAGATGGAAAGCAGATCTTTTTTTACCCCTGCTGAGCATCTCCCTGCTGAGTAAAGAAGTTTGAAGTTATTACCACCTCATTTGCTGGCATTTAGCAAGGATTCTTTTTATGGTTGCATGGAATTAATGCCACAAGAGGATTTTTCCTGCCAGTGTCTGTTAAATGGCATGGCAGTGCTTTATAAAAATATATGAGGACTATGGCATAGAAGACTAATAAATGTATCAGTAACATTTGTTAATAGGTTTGGGTTTGTGGGAATTTTTTATTTTTTAGGGTTCTGCTTTTTTGAATTTGTTTTGGGTTTTATTTTGGAGTGTTTTTTGGGGGGGTTGGTTTAGTTTTCCCATATACCTGTCTGTTGTTATCAAAATAGTGCTAAAATAGTGTACAATAACCTTTAGGATAATGGTAATAAACATAGGATTTAAAGGCAGATAGTTTCAGTTCATATTTTAGCTGAACAACCCACTACTGTGAGGCTTGAGCAGATTATGTAAATTCTCAAGCCTCAGGGCTTTCTTTTCAAACTGGAGTAACTGTGATATCTCCCAGCAGAGGGTAATTTTCTGCATTATACAGCGCCTCTTAATAGTGCCAAATAGCTATTAATGTCATTATTATCACTTTTTAATAATGTCTACTTATGACCAACCTGAATAGCATATCAAAAAGCAGAGACATTATTTGCCAACAATGGTCCATCTAGTCAAGGCTATGGTTTTTTCAGTGGTCATGTATGGATGTGAGAGTTGGACTGTGAAGAAAGCTGAGTGCTAAAAAATTGAAGCTTTTGAGCTGTGGTGTTGGAAAAGACTCTTGAGAGTCCCTTGGACTGCAAGGAGATCCAACCAGTCCATCCTAAAGGAGATCAGTCCTGGGGGTTCATTGGAAGAACTGATGCTAAAGCTGAAACTCCAATACTTTGGCCACCTCATGCGAACAGTTGACTCATTGGAAAAGACCCTAATGCTGGGAGGAATTGGGAGCAGGAGGAGAAGGGGACAACAGAGGATGAGATGGCTGGATGGCATCATTGACTCGATGGGCATGAGTTTGAGTAAACTCCGGGAGTTTGTGATGGACAGGGAGGCCTGGCATGCTGCGATTCATGGGGTTGCAAAGAGTTGGACATGACTGAGCGACTGAACTGAACTGAACTGAACTTACTTCATATAGAAGTAACTTTAACTCCATTTCATATTGTTTCCAAATTGTTTGACTATATGAAATGACTGACTATAAATACAAATAAATAAATTTGTAATTAACTTCTCTGCTAAAATATATTCTCTCTCCCCTATCCTATTTTGTCAGTTTCTAGCATTTCTCTTGAGTCAGTTTTCTGCTGCGTGAAAGCTGACATTTTGCTAGACTGTTGAAATGCATCCCAAGATTTCATTAATAATATGTCATGCTATCATTCCTAATTCACAAAATAACTGACAATATTAAGGTCAACAAAATATTCTCATGAAATTGAAAAAACTACTATATCTGCAACTGAATATGAAGAAAATAAAAACAAGCACAAGCCATTAAATGACATCAAGTGACTCAGTAATAATATGTATAACAACAATTACATTTGTCTAAGGTGCTTAAAAATATCAATTTCCATTTGAGGTGATATCTACATGAAATGAATACCATGTTCTTAATGACAAAATGAATTTTATTTATTAAAATATCATCCTAAACTTTGTTCTAGAAGCCAATATATTCAGGCATGACAAGGGAAAGAGAGAGAAGGAAAAAAAGGCAGATGAAGAATCCATTCGTTCATTGTTTACTCATTTATTTCACAAATGGTATCTATATGATCAAAATTTTATATATATCAGCTTCAACTTGTGCATAGCTTTGTTATTTACCAAGCATTTTTACATAGATTTTCTTATTTGATCTTCGTAATCTATTCAAGAGATGAGGGAAGTGAACATATTGCATGTCCAAAGTGACAGAGGCTTATGGTTGGTTTTTCTAAATACTGGCTAGGGCTCTTTTCACTACATGGTACTGGAAAATCATTTTTCATTATGCAGAGGAGAGGCTAAGCTTGAGAAATCTTATGACCACAGAAAGAACACAGAGGAATTCTTTCAATATGGAGACTTTCCCGGTATTCCTAGCACTCTTAAGTAGTTATTTTACTAAATCAAGTGATATACCTAGGTATTTTCCTTCTTTCTCTCCCATTTTTTACTAAGGCAAAAGAAAAAGTAAGTGTAAAGGAAGTTATAGTTGGGGACATATCTTGAGAGTCCCTTGGACTGGAAGGAGATTAAACCAGTCAATCCTAAAGGAAATCAACCCTGACTATTCATTGGAAGAACTGATGCTGAAGGTGGAGCTTCAGTAATTTGGCTACCTGATGCGAAGAACTGACTCAGTGGAAAAGACCCGGATGCTGGGAATGATTGAGGGCAGGAGGAGAAGAGGACAACAGAGGATAAGATGGTTAGATAGAAATCAGTGACTCAATGGGTGTTTGAACAAACGTTGGGAGATAGTGAAGGACAGGGAAGCCTGGTATGCTGCAGTTCATGGGGTCACAGAGTCAGAAATGACATAGCAACAAATAAAATTAGATGAATTTAAAAAATAGAATCACAGAAAAAAATAAAAAGAAGTACATATTACACAAGAAGTCTTAAGTAATTGATGGGACTGAGTATCAAATTTGGCCCTGAGTATCTTATCAACCAAACTAAAAATGAACACATGAAAAATTACATAACTCTCATTAGCAGAAACAAACAGGGGACACTTATTTCTTGTGGATAAATGAGTCATTTTTCCAGTCATTAAACATTTTAAATAGTTATTTTTTTTATCTATTTTTATTTATTTATTTGGCTGCAATGGGTCTTAGTTTTGGCCCACAGGATCTTCAGTCTTTGTTGTGGCATGCTGAATCTTCAATCTTTAGTTGCAGTATGCAAACTCTTAGTTGTGGTATGTGGGATCTAGTTCCCTGACCAGGGATTGAACCTGGGCCACCTGCATTGGGAATGCAGAGTCTTAGCCACTGGACCACCAGGGAAGTCCCTCTGTCATTAAAATTTAAAGGAAATTTCTCTCCTCCTCTCTTCAACTGGAGACCCACAGATAATATATTAAATAATCTCCTTTCCTAACAGCCTAAGCCAGCATCCTCCTATGTGATGCTACTGTTAATACTGTTATCATTAATATTAAATGTATAATAATGCATAATTTTTATGTGTGTTCACCTAAATACCTTTTGAATTAAGTACTGATATTATCCCAACTTAATGGACGAGAAAACATTTGTATAAATGAGACAACCTAGTAGCTTGCCCGAGGTCACATAAATAGTAAATTCTCATGAATTTTATCACTGAGACTTCTGCACATCTTGTTACTCCAAATCCCATGTTCTACTTCAGATAAAAAGAACACCACCTCATCTGCAGTCAGTTCTGTGGTCACAGCCTAAAAGCCTGGTTTTAAAGCCAGCAAGCATCTATCACCTGGAGGGCTTGTGAAAAACCCAAATCACAGGGCCCGAGCTCCATCAGAGATCATGATTTAGTAGACCTGAGATGCAGACAGAGGATTTACACTTCTAAGTTTCCACACGATGCTGATGTTGCTGGTCAGAGATTACAGATTGAGAACTACTAGCCTATAATTTGAAAGCTTCCAAATGTCTATCACACTTAATAGGGTATTTTGCTGAATGCTTTTTACTAGTCATCCAAATTTATTTGGTAATGTAGGTCCAGTCACTGAGATAAAGAATAATGAAAGAGGAGCCAGGTGGTATCCAGAAATAACACTACTTTTTTTTTCTTTTTTTTCAATTAGCATATTTTTCTATTATGGTGAGATAAACATAACACAAATATGCTATTTTAACAATATTTAAGAGCACAATTTATTGGTATTAATTATTCACAATTTTCTGTACCATTATGACTATTTCTAAAACTTTCCATTATCCCAAACAGAAACTCTGTACCCATCAAACAATAACTTTCCATTACCCCTCTCTCCAGCCCCTGATGAAAATTAATCTACTATCTCTCTCTATGTATTTCCTACAATATTGTCCTTTCATGCCTGGCTTGCTCTAAGATTCATCCATATTGTTTTAATAATATGGATGAGAACTTCATTCCTTGTAAAGGCTGGATATTAGTCTACTGTAATTAACATCCTTTTCTAAACCACATTTGCCGATGAGTTTTCTAAAGCTAATGAACACATGTTCACTTTGGTTCTCACTATCTTCTTTAATTTAAGATATTTACAGTGGTCACACTTCTTTTGTTCAATCTCATTTCACAGTGAAAAATTTGGATTACATATAAGGACAAAAAACAAACAAACAAACCACATGTAACACAACACTTATGTGGTACCAACTTTTTCTTTCTGTAAATTGATTCTCATCCCCACTTGCATCATCGCACTTAGCATTAAAATCTACATTATTTCGTCTCTACTACATATTCCTGTGTTGGAGAGCACATGAAAGGAAAATATTCTCCCACATTTAACAAGAGGGATGCAGGTGTAAAGTTGAAGGCTTAGATGCCTGCCAAACTGAGACAAGGCAAAAAATTGGGGAATTTTCTGGGAAGAGATTCAGGAGGCAGATGATTTTATGAGAAAAGTAGACTAGTGAAAGTTAGAGAGGGAGAGGAGGATTAGTCTGGAGAGGAAACCAAAAGCAAAATGAAGATCAGAAAAAAGGAGAAAAATGAAAGGAACAAGGTCTACATTTTAGGAAGTGGTTAAGACAGAGGTGCCACTCAGGCATTGACCTAGAATGGCTTTAGCAGCTCTGCTCCAAGCAACTCTCAATATCCCCAAATCCAGCTGGGGTTGGCTAGAGGAGAGACAGGGGCCCTGAGTGATAGCATCTGCCAGCATACATGGTATAAAGGTATAAAGGTATAAAGGCCTTGGCCAATTTCAGGCTACCAACTGATGGCCTATCTGGGAAGAGAAGTGCCCAGTGGTCTTGCTAGTTTGTGAAAGCTAGCTCCAACACATCCCTGCCTCAAGTCCACACATGAAAACACAACCTAAGAGAAAATCAGTGGACCCGCTATTCAAACACAGCTTCAGGACAACAGCTCTGCAGGCTTCTCCACAGCCCTCTGCTAGAATTTTGACCCAAAAATCTTCCTTGTAAAAGATGGAGAACCATCTCTTCTCTGTAACTGAGAGACAGGCATGGGATTACCTTCCTTCAAGTTTCTAACACAACCTTAGCGTGCGGATATTTCCTCCTTTGCTGCTGATACACATAAGTAGCTGCTCTCATTGCACAGGTATCCTGCAGTGCAAAGGTCTGAGGGAATGGAAGACTGCAGCAGCCCGGGGTGAGACAGCACTTGATGGGGTGGTAATGATGACCTGCAGTCAGCGTCAGGGGTGGAAATATAATTCAAGAGTTGAGGGATGAGAAATATTGTCTTTAGCTGACTCTGTGGTTTGGAGTGGTCTGGTGAGGGGGATGAGCCTCTCGACCACAGTTAGCCTCAAGGGAACGAGAAGGAAAACAATTGCCCAGGAGCAGAAGGCCTCCATGAGAGGACTTCCCCAGATAAGAATCCACCTTACAATGGAGGGAATGAAGGTTCGATCCCTGGTCAGGGAACTAGGAGCCCACATGCCGTGGGGCAACTAAGCCCATGCCTCCGCAACTATTGAGCCTGCACACCTCAACTAGAGAGAAGCTCACTCACCACAACTAAGACCTGACACAGCCAAAAATAAAAATAAATTTAAAAAAGGAAGAAGGCCCCCACAACCATTTACCATAGCTTCAGGGGTGCTGGTCAACATTTCATAAACAGGACCATACTTCCAAACTGAACCTTCAGGTTAAACATTTTGAAATATGGCCCTAAGTATTTTATACCCATTTTTTATTTTTATACATATTTATTTTAAAAATACTCTGAAAGAAATTATTGCATGTTTCCTTGCTTCAGACATTGATAAGCAATTCACAATTTTTTAAAACCTGCAATTACTTGGTTCCTTTTGTTTGAAAGAACAGAACAATGAATATCTTGGTGGTATTCCACGACTTACACTTGCTATCCTTTTTGCAGAAAGGATCTAGAAAGATATGGGCTTAAAAGGGCACTAATTTCACTCTGTACATTATACAGAGTGAAGTAAGCCAGAAAGATAAAGAACATTACAGCATACTAACACATATATATGGAATTTAGAAAGGTGATAACGATAACCCTATATGCAAAACAGAAAAAGAGACACAGAAATACAGAACAGACTTTTGAACTCTGTGGGAGAATGTGAAGGTGGGATATTTCAAAAGAACAGCATGTATACTATCTATGGTGAAACAGATCACCGGCCCAGGTGGGATGCATGAGACAAGTGCTCGGGCCTGGTGCACTGGGAAGACCCAGAGGAATCGGGTGGAGAGGGAGGTGGGAGGGGGGATCGGGATTGGGAATACATGTAAATCCATGGCTGATTCATATCAATGTATGACAAAACCCACTGGAAAAAAAAAATAAAAAGAAAAAGAAAAAAAAAAAAGGGCACTAATTTATACTTCGTGCCATTTTTTAAAATATTTAAGTCAATACCATTTGGGTCTGCAATTTTTGTTGTTGTCGTTCAGTCGCTCAGTAGTATTGACTCTTTGCAACCCCCTAGACTGCAGCTTCCCTGTCCTTTACCATCTCCCAGAGTTTCCTCAAATGCATGTCCATTGAGCCAGTGATGCCATCCAACCATCTCGTCTTCTGTTGCCTCCTTCTCCTCCTACCTTCAATCTTTCCTAGCATCAGGGTCTTTTCTGATGAGTTGGCTCTTCGCATCAGGTGGCCAAAGTGTTGGCGCTTCAGTTTTAGCATCAGTCCTTCTAATGAATATTCATGATGTCACAAAAAATAAAACATTTTTTTTCTTTATTAGCTCATAGCTAGATCATCATCCAGTCTCATCACTTCATGGGAAACAGATGGGGAAAAAATGGAAATAGTGACAAGCTTTATTTTCTTGGGTTCCAAAATCACTGCAAATTGTGACTGCAGCCCTGAAATTAAAAGACGCTAGCTCCCTGAAGGAAAAGCTGTGACAAACCTAGACAGCATATTAAAAAGCAGAGACATCATTTTGTCGACAAAGGTCCATATATGCAAAGCTATAGTTTTTTCAGTAGTCATTTACGGATGTGAGAGTTGGACCACATAGAAAGCTGAGCGCCAAAGAATTGATGCTTTCGAACTGTGGTGCTAGAGAAGCCTCTTGAGAGTCCCTTGGGCAGCAAGGAGATCAAACCAGTCAATCCTAAAGGAAATCAACCCTGAATATTCATTGGAAGAACTGATGCTGAAGTTGAAGCTTGAATACTTTAGCCACCTAATGTAAAGAGCCAACTCACTGGAGAAGACCTTGATTCTGGGAAAGACTGAGGGCAAGGGGAGAAGGGGGCAACAGAGGATGAGATGGTTGGATGGCATCATTGACTCAATGGACATAAGTTTGAGCAAACTCTGGGAGATAGGGAAGGACAGAGAAGCCTGGCGTGCTGCAGTCCATGGGGTTGTCAGAATCAAACACGACTCAGTGACTGAACAACAACATAGTTAACTTACTAGGAAATTAGGAGTTTTTTAAGGAACCCTGAATTATTTTCAGGTATCCTCATTGAAACTAAAAAACTGCAACTGGGGCCCTCAAACCCTGTAGATTCTGTGCTTCTCTCAACCTGTGAGAGGATCTGTGTTTTCCCAGAAATTACAGCCACTGCATGAAAGAGAAGTTCACATTCGCCTGCATGTGAAACACAGCTTGAGTTGCCGGGCTGCAACCCTCAGGGTTGTGAATGTTAATCAAACAAAGTGTTTATTCATTAGGCACTCCTTTTTTATTTTCTTTGGGACTGCATGTCTCAGAAGCCTTGCTCAAGTAGGTCCAAGAAAAGAACAGTCTACAGAGGGTTAACACATTAAGGAAAAACTCCAAAATGCATCAGAAGGCGGCAATTGGTTAGTCTGTGTGTTGGTTTGGTTGCTTTTTTTATTCTGTGTCATTCCATTTCTTCCCTTGGTTTCCTTCTCCTTCACTCTCCCAAGAGGGAGAGAGGGAGGGAGAGGGATCTATTTTCATTTCCTTATAATACAACAACAGTTTTTAGAGTGTGGAAGAGATGGAAGGGTGGTGATGTATACAGAAAATTGAAGCATTTGGTTCCCAGGCTCCAGTCCTGAAGAACAATCTCAGGTTGCTTCCAGGATGTGTGGGGCATTTTGGGGATCTTTGCCCATGAGACTCTCTGTCATTTCTTTCCTAACACAGGAATCTTCATCCCTCCCTGTCTCTCCTTTGACAGGGAATTATGACCTCCTAACGTCACCACTCTCCTCCTGTCAGCTTAGTCAGTACCTCTCACATTTTTGTTACCTAAATTAGAGTATTCTATAAAATAGAAATGTCAAATTCTATCTCTATCTATTCTTGACTTCTGCCTGCTAGAAAATAAGGTCCAGTACATCCAATGGGAAAAACCCTGATAATGGGAAAGATTGAGGGCAGGAGAAGGGGGCGACAGAGGATGAGATGGTTGGGTAGTATCATCAATTCAATGGACATGAGTTTGAACAACTCTGGGAGATAGTGGAGCACAGAGGAACCTGGAGAGCTACTGTCCATGGGGCTGCAAAGAATCAGACATGACTTAGCAACTAAACAACAACATATAATGCATGGTAATTTAATAAAATAACCCAGGTCATTTAGGTAACACACACACCCAAGAACTGTAATTTTTATTGCACTATTAATTGTGAATAAAATTTGATCAATACCTGAAAACAACTTCACCACAGTAAAATAATTTTCAAAGGAATCATTGACATAATTTATCATTTTAATGCCATTCTTAATAAAAAGACTGGCTTCCCTGGTAGCTCAGACAATAAAGACTCTGCCTGCAATTCAGGAGACCAGGGTTCGATTCTTGGGTTGGGAAGATCTCCTGGAGAAGGAAATGGCAATTCACTCCAGTGAAACTGGAGTGAAAATTCTTGCCTGGGAAATCCTATGGACAGAGGAGCCTGACGGGCTACAGTCTAGGGGGTCACAGAGTATCCGGCACAAATGAGCAACTAACACTTTCAAACTTTAAAAAAAAGATTAGGCTCATCACAGGAGATAAAAAGGTGCTAGTCAGATTTACCTTTCAGAGTAGAAAATTAAATGACTGAAAAAGTAAAAGACACAAAAGTATTCCCTGCAGTTTACAGGATCATTGTTTTTCTATTAATCAATAATAGTCCAGGTACATTTTTTAACTTGAAGCTCACTGCTGCTGCTGCTAAGTCACGTGAGTTGTGTCCGACTCTGTGCGACCCCATAGACGGCAGCCCACCAGGCTCCCCCATCCCTGGGATTCTCCAGGCAAGAACACCGGAGTGGGTTGCCATTTCCTTCCCTAGTGAGTGAAAGTGAAAAGTGAAAGTGAAGTCGCTCAGTCGTGTCTGACTCTTAGCAATCCCATGGACTGTAGCCTACCAGGCCTCTCCATCCATGGGATTTTCCAGGCAAGAGTACTGGAGTGGGGTGCCATTGCCTTCTGATGTTAAAATATTATGACAAGGTAGGAGAAAAGATAAAATCTCTGAATCTCACAGTTTTATGTCATTTGGTACAACTCATAGAAAGCTCAGCCCATTTCAAATTTATTTTTAAATGAATTATTTCAGTACTACTAACTTTATCTGCAAATGGCAAAAGCAAGAAAAAGTGTGCTTAAAAGGAAAGGTTACAAAAATAAAGCAAGTAAAACAAAAACCAAAAGTTTGCTAGTTTGCAGTTTATTTTTTAAGCCTTTGAAGTTCGGGATCCTGGACGATATATCTCACCTGTAAAGCTCTGACATGTTCGGAGCAAAGTTTTAAATATTGAAAAACTGAAAAACACTTATTGTTTATAAAGTTCTGCATCACGCACTATTGGGTGTACTATATAGCACTGCAACATTTTGAGTGGCCATGAATGTCACCTTTTTCACTTCTTAGGTAAAAATCATCATTTTCTTAAAAGAGTAAAATACATAGAAAATACAGTACATAGTTTCTTATGTCTTAAATTAAACAGCCACATTCAGTTTCCTTTAGCTTAAGTACCAGTAATGTAAGTAAATGAAACAGTAAGCAATTGGCAGCACAGTAATGTTAAGGTTCTAGCAAACTTCTACATTTTAGGGAGTTATAAGTTACTCTTAACATTGGATCCAGGCTTAAATTTGGCATAGAAATTCTTTACTAGAATGTGCAATATTTTTTCTTTGACTTTACAAAATAGAGTCAAAATTAGCTTGCTTGTTATTTAGCCAAAGGTGGCCAAAAATAACATGATCTTGGCTAGAATTTAGATACTTTTCAGTTCAGTCGCTCAGTTGTGTCCGACTCCTTGCAACCAATGACTGCAGCACACCAGGCTTCCCTGTCCATTACCAAATCCCAGAACTTGCTCAATCGCATGCCTATCAAGTCAGTGATGCCATCCAACCATCTCATCTTCTGTTGTCCCCTTCTCCTCTTGCCCTCAATCTTTCCCAGAATCAGGGTCTTTTCCAATGAGTCACTTTTTCACATCAGGTGGCCAAAGTATTGGAGTTTCAGCTTCAGCTTCAGTCCTTCCAATGAATATTCAGGACTGATTTCCTTTAGAATGGACTGCTTGGATCTCCCCACAATCCAAAGGACTCTCAAGAGTCTTCTCCAACAGCACAGTTTGAAAGCATGAATTCTTCAGCTCTCAACTTTCTTTATAGTCCAACTCTCACACCCATACATGACTACTGGAAAAACCATACATTTGACTAGACAGATCTTTGTCAGCAAAGTAATATCTCTGCTTTTTAATATGCTGTCTGGGTTGGTCATAGATTTTCTTCCAAGGAGCAAGTGTCTTTTAATTTTGTGGCTGCAGTCACCATCTGCAGTGATTTTGGAGACCAAAAAAATAGTCTCTCGCTGTTTCCATTGTTTCCCCATCTATTTGACATGAAGTGACGAGACCAGAGGCCATGATCTTAGTTTTCTGAATGTTGCATTTTAAACCAGCTTTTTAACTCTTCTCTTGCACTTTCATCAAGAGGCTCTTCAGTTCCTCTTCACTTTCTGCCATAAGGGTGGTGTCATCTGTATATCTGAGGTTATTGATATTTCTCCTGGCTATCTTGATCCCAGCTTATACTTTATCCACCCCAGCATTTCTCATGATGTACTCTGCATATAAGTTAAATAAGCAGTGTGACAATATACAGCCTTGACATACTCCTTTCCCAATTTGGAACCAGTCTATTCTTCCACGTCTAGGTCTAACTGTTGCTTCTTGACCTGCATACAGATTTCTCAGGAGGCAGGTAAGTCAGTCTGGTATTCACATCTCTTTCAGAATTTTCCAGTTTGTTGTGATCCACACAGTTAAAGGCTTTGGTGTAATCAATAAAGCAGAAGTAGTTGTTTTTCTGGAACTCTCTTACTTTTTTTGACTATACAACGGATATTGGCAATTTGATCTCTGCTTCCTCTGCCTTTTCTAAATCCAGCTTGAACATCTGGAAGTCCACAGTTCACATACTGTTGAAGCCTGGCTTGGAGAATTTTGAGCATTACTTTGTAGTGTGTAAGATGAGTGAAATTGTTTCATAGTTTGAACATTCTTTGGCATTGCCCTTCTTTGGGATTGGAATGAAAACTGACCTTTTCCAGTCCTGTAGCCACTGCTGAGTTTTCCAAATTTGATGGCATATTGAGTGCAGCACTTTCACAGCATCATCTTTCAGGATTTGAAATAGCTTAACTGGAATTCCATCACCTCCACTAGCTCTGTTCATAGTGATGCTTCCTAAGGCCCACTTGACTTCACATTCCAGGATGTCTGGCTCTAGGTGAGTCATCACACTATCGTGGTTATCTGGTTCGTGAAGATCTTTCTTGTATAGTTCTTCTGTGTATTCTTGCCACCTCTTCTTAATATCTTCTGCTTCTGTTAGGTCAATACCATGTCAGTCCTTTATTGAGCTCATCTTTGCATGAAATGTTCCCTAGATATCTCTAATTTTCTTGAAGACATCTCTAGTCTTTCCCATTCTATTGTTTTCCTCTGTTTCTTTGCATTGATCACTGAGGAAGGCATTCTCGTCTCTCCTGGCTATTCTTTGGAACTCTGCATTCAGATGCCCATATCTTTCCTTTTCTCCTTTGCCTTTCGCTTCTCCTCTTTTCTCAGCTGTTTGTAAAGCCTCCTCAGACAACCATTTTGCCTTTTTGCTTTCTTTTTCTTGGGTATGGTCTTGATGCTTTTGTGCATCTCTAATTTAAAATCAGTCTTAACTTTAAAAATGAAATGCTGCAGACATTTGTGGATAACAGAGAGCAGGCTGACCAGCAGAGCTGTGATATCTGTGCATGTATGCCTGTGACCAGCATGTTCTCTCCACAAAACTCTGTTAGCCTTTGACCTAGTTTGCTTTGCACTCCAAGGCCCAATTTGCCTGTTACCCCAGGTGTCTCTTGACATCCTACTTTTGCATTCCAGTCCTCTATAAAGAAAATGACATCTTCTTTTGGTGTCAGTTCTAGAAGGTCTTGTAGGTCTTCATAGAACCGTTCAACTTCAGCTTCTTCAGCATTACTGGTTGGGGCATAGCCTTGGATTACTGTGATATTGAATAGTCTGCTTTGGAAATGAACAGAGATCATTCTGTCATTTTTGAGATTGCATCCAAGTACTGCATTTCAGACTCTTTTGTTGACTATGATGGCTACTTCATTTCTTCTAGGGGATTCTTGCCCACAGTAGTAGATATAATGGTCATCTGAGTTAAATTCACCCCATTCCAGTCCATTTTAGTTCCCTGATCCCTAATATGTTGATGTTCACTCTTGCCATTTCCTGTTTGATCACTTCCAGTTTGCTTTGATTCATGGACCTGATATTCCAGGTTCCTATGCAATATTGCTCTTTACAGCATCTTTACTTCCATCACCAGTCACATCCACAACAGGGCGTTGTTTTTGCTTTGGCTCCATCTCTTCATTCTTTCTGGAGTCATTGCTCCACTAAACTTCAATAGCATATTGGGCACCTACCAACCTGGGGAGTTCATCTTTCAGTGTCCTATCTTTTTGCCTTTTCATACTGTTCATGGGATTCTCAAGGCAAGAATACTGAAGTGGTTTGCCATTCCCTTCTACAGTGGACCATGTTTTGTCAGAATGCTCCACCATGACCTGTCCGTCTTGCGTGGCCCTTTGGTGACCTTTATTTTAGGGGGCTCCAAAATCACTGCAGACGGTGACTGCAGCCATGAAATTAAAAGACGCTTGCTTCTTGGAAGAAAAGTTATGACCAACCTAGACAGCATATTAAGAAGCAGAGACATTACTTTGCCGACAAAGGTCCTTCTAGTCAGAGCTCTGGTTTTTCCAGTAGTCATGTACGGATGTGAGAGCTGGACTATAAAGAAAGCAGAGTGCCGAAGAATTGATGCTTTTGAACTGTAGTGCTGGAGGAGACTCTTGAGAGTCCCTTGGACTGCAAGGAGATCAAATCAGTCCATCCTAAAGGAAATCAACCCTGAATATTCATTGGAAGGACTGATGACGAAACAGAAGCTCTGATACTTTGGCCATCTGATGTGAAGATCTGGCTCACTGGAAAAGACCCTGATGCTGGGAAAGATTTAGAGGAAAATGAGAAGAGGGTGATAGAAGATGAGATGGTTGGATGGTGTCATATTTATGTCTTTATCTCTTTAACATCATTTCCTTTTGTTCATGAAATTCTTCATAACAGTTTTTGATCATACCTCATGTTCTGTCTTCTTATAGTTTTATAGCATTCATTCCTATGATCGTGTTTCTAAAGTACCCACTTGCTACACATGATTTTCAGGAGTTTTACTTTTCTTCTGACTATTTAGTCTCATGTTTCTTTTCCTCTATTATGTAAAAGTTTTAATAAACCTCATGTTTAAAAAAGTTTTAATATTTAATCATTTATTCTGACTTACCATTACTGGAAGATACATTTTGAAGATTTTTTTCCTGTCCTATTCACTATTTTGGGGGAGCAGGCTGTTTCTGCTCTCAGATCCACAACTTTGAAACAGTCTGGAGGGCAAAAATTCCTCTTCTACGTGTGGTTTTGCTCAGATATTCACTTGGTCCTATTCTGTTGTCCCGAGGAGTCATCTTCTTCTGCTATCACTACCTCAGTCTCTAATAGTCTAGACTAAAGTGATATGATAAAGAGGAAAAAAAAACTAACATTTCCAATACAGGCTGTTATTATGACTTCGATATTCATTAAAAGGAATATTAGGGAGAGGAAGAAGTTTCTCCAGGTGATAGGCTGATGAGAGGACTTTAGGACATTTGAATTGGAAGCGTTTATCCAGTGAACAGTTGAATAAGCAGATCTGAAACTGGGAAGAGGCTGAGCTGTTGTAAACTGGGAAAGCATGGGTGTGAAGAGATCACTCAGAGTCTATAAACGGAGAAGAAAGCAAACCAGTACCACCAGCGTGAACAGATAAACTGATGGTGGGAGGGCAAGAGCAGAGAGATAAAAAGAAAAGCAAAACTATGCGACAAGGGAACATGCTATGGTGGGGGTAGGGGAGTAACAACAGTGTGAAATTCAGCAGAGAAGTCAAGGAAACTAATATAGAGTGTTTCTGTTCTTTTATTTCAAGAACTACAAAGTCCTGCTGACCTTAGTGAAAACATCTTAGTGAAGCAATGGAGACAGAAGTCTAGCCATAGTGGGTTGAGTAGGAGAGTGCATATAGATAATTCCCAGAAAGGTTGCTCATAGAAAAGAAATACAGTAGGAATTCAAGGAGTTTAAAGTTTGAGAAGATTTTATTTACTTCCATTTGTATTTCATAGGAACCGAATTCACTGTATATTGAAGAGGAAAAATATCAGTAGAAAGGATGATGTTGAAAATACGTTTATTTTCTCACTGAAGAAACTTGTTTTGAACACCCACTATGTGTCATGTACCATGTTTCATGTTGGAAATACAAGGGTGGGTTAAATTAGCATGGTTGCTGCCCTGTTAAGAATCCCAGGTGGACCAAAGGCTCTAAGAAGATGAATGACATGGATATCCAAGAGGAATCATTAACCTCAAAAAGAAAATCAATTGTTTCATAGAATGAGGGTAAAGTGGACATGATGAAGGCAGGCATGTTTGTAGATGGAGGGAAAGGGGAATAGGAGTTGAATAGAAACTTAAAGAATTCCAATTTATCAGGGTCCTTTGTATTTCTATAACATAGGATGCAAATCACATACCCAAATGAGCATGTTCATAAAATAAAATAAAATAAATAGTTATTGAGGGAAATGAGGAAAAGAAGTAATATGACACCCAGAGTGATCACTGAGCAAAACTGACAATCCAGTCAAAGTTGAAGGTGGGAGATTTTGGTACTAATCCACACAGTGGTATAAATTTCTCCAGAACCACTCAGGGGCAGACCAAACATGGGAAAGAAAAAAAAAAAAAAAGCAGAGGTCTGGATCTATCTTAGGTTATGATAACATGAACTGCTATAACAGATTAATTAAGAAATGTCAATAATTTAACACAATAGAAGCTTATTTCTCACTCATTTAAAATTATCTGGAATAGAAGTAGGGATTCACTCATGAAGTCTTTAGGAAGTCAAGATAGCAAGGTCCATCTGTCTTTAACATGCAACTTCCAAAAACACCTTGAGTGTTGTCATCCAACCAGCAGATGGAATTGGGAGAAAGGAGAAGGGTCATGCCAGAGGTTCATACCACAGTGGCACACATCATTTCTACTCACAGCCTATTGGTTAGACCTCACACATATGCCAAAACCTAACAAGAGGCCTGAGTGCTAGAAAGTGAAAAACAGGTTTTTGATTAAGATCTTAACCAAGTTTCTGACATAGGGTATAAGTTTCAATAAGTTAGGATGGATGGATAGACACATAGATAGATTAGATAAAAAGAAATACAAAGAAACTAAAGATGAAGGAAGGAACAAAGGGAGGGAGGGAAGAAGAGAAGGGGAAGGAAACAGGGAAAGACAGAGACAGACTAAGAGGTTGAGAACTCAAGCAAAGGAAGATTTAAGTAGTAATTTTTTAAAAATGAAGTTCTATTAGAAGGAGAGATGAAGCAGTGAAGGAACTGGAGATTAGGATTTCTGAGAAAGAAAGAGAAAGCTAGAAATATCAGAGACTGTGAGTAGAGCTAAAGATAGTAGAATTTTGGAGTCCAAAGATAGAGAATGAAAGGTTCCAGAATGTAGCCACTTGTCAAGCTATCAGAAGAACTGTGAGCTTTCAGAGTTGTGTGAACCACAGAAAGTAACAGTAAAAAATGAAAGCGCTTGGAATGACAAAATTTTGACCTAGTTGCCAAAGTACTTGACAAACACATGAGATGTCACAGATAAACCTGTCACAGAAGGATGAACAGGAATAAGTTTCAAAGTAGAAGGAAGATGTTTACTGGAAGATGCAGAAAATGGTCTAGAAAACCAATAGAGAAGGACAAGCCCAGTTAAACATGCAATGTATAAATGATCTCTATGGCAGACAGTTGCCAGAAAAATCATCTCCTCAGCAGGGGGGCCTAGCTTCAGTTAGGGCAAAGGTGTTGTATGAAGCATTCTAAGAAAAATGAGTGTTACAGTAGAATGTAGTTAAAGAAATCAGAAAGGCATTTGAAAATGATCTGTGGGGCAGGGAAGAACCAGCAAAAAAATAATTGGCTCAGAAGAAAAGCCATGACTAAAAAATCTTGAATTTGAGTTCTTTGCCTAGAACTCAAGGGCAAAAGTAAGCATTAGGGTACTTTATAGCAGAGGTCTGGTAGGAACCAGGTCACACAGCAGGAGGTGAGCAGCAGGTGTACCAGTGAAACTTCATCTGTATTTACAGCCGCTCCCCATCCTCGCATTACCAGCTGAGCTCAGCCTCCTGTCAGATCAGCAGTGGCATTAGATTCTCAGAGGACCACGAACCCTACTGGGAATTGTACATGTAAAGACTCTGTAATCCTTATGAGAATCAACCTGAAAACATTCCCCAGCCCTGTCCATGGAAAAACTGCCTTCCATGAAACCAGTCCCTAGTGTCAAAAAGGTAGGGGACTGCTGCTATATGAAATTCTTACACATAAATTTGTTCCAGTGCCTCCTGGAGGTGAGAGAAGAGTGACATTTGTTGCCTCTAGGCACACTGGCTCTGGAAGCTGAAGGCTGTCCCTGTGTCACACAGGTGTGGCTAGGACCCTCCATCCCTAGGGACCAGGCTCCCTGGGCCCACAGTGCAAAGGATTCCTCCCTACTCAGAAGATCTGACAACCTCTATCCTGCTGAATCAGGAAAAACAACTGTCTGTTCCTCTCCTTACCTTCAAAGATTGGGTTCTTCTACCATTCAGTACACCAAGAAGAATCTCTAAGAAAATAAATGAAGGGAGAAAATGAAAAGGACCAAAAAATAGTATCTCAGCAATTAACATATATTGCTGCATTTATAATAAATGGAGTCTTAACAGTACTCTACGCACCCAAAGGATATATTAAAAGCAAGAATATTTCCTGCTATTCTGCCAATCCATCCAAGCCAAAGGGACTTCAGTGGATAAACATCTATGACTCCATTTAATTTTGCAAAAGTGTGAAAACTCAAAAGAATATGTTTTTAAATACCACAAACTGGGTAGCCTCGTCTCCAAACTAGGGAAATTACCAAAAACAACTTTCCAACATGCCAAATAATGATTCCAGGTTTCAGAGATGCTCTTAGGACATACACAAATAACAAAGACAGTTACTCAATTTCCCATGTGATTTATTGGTGGTCGGGGGGAAAATCCTGGCTCTGGATCATCAAATGGTGTGACCCTTGCCTTTCAATTGAGTGGTTGACTGAATAATTTATTTCTACTCTGCTTACTTCAAAGTTGTATTTGAAGTGGCTACATTTTGGTGTAGTGCAAACTACTTGTGCAATGTAACTCTTCCATTTTTACTTACTCTCATAGCCTCATAAAATAAGAAGAGCACTACCACTAGCCATTTGCAGATGAAAACATTTTTACAAAATCATTTGGAATGATTGATTACTGCCACCTTCCCAAAATACCTTCCAATCTTGGTATCCAGAACACCATATTCCCTTTGGTCTCTTCCTGGCTAACCCTTCTCAGTCTCTGCTAGTAAGCTCTTCCTCATGGTGTGAACCTCTACATGTTAAGAGTATTACAGGGCTTATTCCCTGTAACTCTTCTTTATCTTATCCATTCAAGTGACTTTAAATATTACTATATTTGAACAGTTCACAAATCAGTATCTCCAGCCCAGACCCCTCCAATGAACTCCAAAATGTTTACCCAACCGCCCTCACCATCTCCACTTGGATTTCTACATGGTATCGCTAATTTGACATGCCTAAAATACAAACTCTGGATTCCAACCCTCCAAAAATGCTCCTCCCAGGACTTTCCTGGTGGTCCAGTGGTTAAGACTCCACGCGCCCAATGCAGGGGGCCTGGGTCAGGGCACTAGATCCCACATGCCACAATGAAGAAGTGGCACAGCCAAATTTAAAAAATGATAATTAATAAATAAGTATTTTTTAAAAAGTCCTCCTCCAAACCCCATACCAAGCAGCACCTTCCTATCTCCTTGATCTGTTTTATTTTTCCAAAGTACTTATGACCATCTATCATACTATGTATTTTTTTGGTTTTTGTTTATTGTCTGTCTTTCCCAATGAAAACATAAGCTCTGTGACTACAGAAATTTTTGTATGTTTTGATCACTGATTGTTTTTTTTTGTTTTTTTTTTTGGCTGCACTCTGTGACTTGTAGAGGTCTTGGTTCCCTGACCAAGGATTGAACCCATGCTCTCAGCAGTGAAAGCATGGAATCCTAACCATTGGACTACCAGGGAATCCCCTTGATCACTGTACTGATCACTGCTTGGTGCTTAGAGTAATGACAGATAAATAGTAGATGCTCAATCAATACCAGATAATGAATGAATAAAGGATAATTCACTGAGATGTGAATCACTGCATACTGTATACTGGTGACTGTCAGATTTTATATCTGAAAACAGTAATGTAAGAAATTTAAAGACATTTCTAGGAGGTGCTTTATTTCCTTGGGTTCTGTGTGAGAAAAGGGCTTCCACAGTGGCTGAGAGGTAAAGAATATGCCTGCCAATGCAGGACACACTGCATCCAGAAAGATCCTCTGGAGAAAGAAATGGCAACCCACTCCAACAGTCTTGCCTGGGAAATCCCATGGAGAGAGGAGGCTGGAGGGCTATAGCCTATAGTGTCACCAGAGTCAGACACGACTTAGCGACTGAACAACAACAAATATAATAGAAAATGAAATAGGCCAGTCAGTATATATTTTTTCCTGCTTTCTAGGAATCTTCTTCAGCTTTACTGGTCCTACGTTTTAAATCTTTTATTTTGCTTATATTTTAAAAATATCTTTCTTGTTCACCATGTTGCTTTCGGATAGCATTGTATCCTTATTTTTAAGAATAATGAATTGAGTATTAATAGTGAAAGTGTGTATGAGTGTGTGGTGGGAGGATTCACTAAAATCCCCAATAAGTATCTGTTTCATTTGTGACCATGTGTCCATTTATGGGCATTTTTTTAATATGTTTACCTTAATTTTTCCTTCTTATGTTTTGAATGTTCCTCAAATATCTGTTGAGCCTAGTTATCGCTTCACATTTAGGAATGAGGCAATAAAAACCAAATATGTGGGAATGCGCACATGGGTGCTGGTGGAACGTTTCCGTGAGGAGGTGGTCCTTATGCTGCAGAACTCCTACCTCCCAGAATGCTAAGGTCTTTGATCTGGGCGCCAACTCCCACAACAACTGTCTGCAGGCAATTCAGATAGTCACTTCTTTCTAAAAGGAAGAACCCTCCAATTTTTGCCTAAGTGTGATGATGCTCGTTGTTGGGTATTCTGTCAACCCTGAAAAGAATAACATTATTGTGACATGAAGTTAAAGTGAAAATGTTAGTCACTCAGTTGTGTCTGATTCTTTGCAACCCCATGGACTGTAGCCTGCCAGGCTCCTCTGTCCATGGAATTCTCCAGGCAAGAACACTGATCAGTTGCCATGCCCTCCTCCAGGAGATCTTCCCAATCCAGGGATCAAACTTAGGTCTCCTGCATTGCAGGCAGATTCTTTACTGTCTGAGATACCAAGGAAGCATTTCCATGTATAGATATAAATGGTCTTGTTTTTCAACTCACTCTTCACTCCTGTTCTTCATCAGAACTGGCATTCTAGAATCCTGAGGATCTCCAGGATTCAGTAGAATAAAAATCTACTCATTCTCAGGTCCCAGATCCTTCTATCCTGCTCCTGATAGCTCTCCCTAAATTGCTTTCTGTCTACCAGAAAATCATTGAAAATTTTCAGCCACTAATGGTCACCTATCACTTTCATTGTGATGTGTTTATACATTTAGTCCCTTTGGAGTGTCTGAAATGATACAGGACACAGTGTCATGTGATGAGTGTGTCACTGTGAACCAAACTGACCACATCCATCATTCTTTCTGAAGTTATTTCTCCACTGATCTCCAGTATCATTTTGGGCACCTACCAACAGAGGTTCGTGACACTGTACACGAGACAGGGATCAAGACCATCCCCAGGAAAAAGCAAAAAAGCAAAATGGCTGTCTGAGGAGGCCTTACAAATAGGTGAGAAAAGAACAGAAGGGAAAAGCAAAGAAGAAAAGGAAAGATATACCCATTTGAATGCAGAGTTCTGAAGAATAGCAAGGAGAGATAAGAAAGCCCTTCTCAGTGATCAACGCAAAGAAATAGAAGGAAACAATAGAATGGGAAAGACTAAAGAACTCTTCAAGAAAATTAGAGATACAAAGGGAACATTTCATGCAAAGATGGACTCAATAAAGGACAGAAATGGTATGGACCTGACAGAACCAGTAGATATTAAGAAGAGGTGGCAAGAATACACACAAAAACTGTACAAAAAAGATCTTTATGACCCAGTTAATCATGACAGTGTGATCACTCACCTAGAGCCAGACATCCTGGAATGTGAAATCAAGTGGGCCTTAGGAAGCATCACTATGAACAAAGCTAGTGGAGGTGATGGAATTCCAGTTAAGCTATTTCAAATCCTGAAAGATGATGCTGTGAAAGTGCTGCATTCAATATGTCAGCAAATTTGGAAAACTCAGCAGTGACCACAGGACTGGAAAAGGTCAGTTTTCATTCCAGTCCCAAAGAAAGGCAATGCCAAAGAATGCTCAAACTACCACACAATTGCACTCATCTCACACGCTAGCAAAATAATGCTCAAAATTCTCCAAGCCAGGCTTCAACAATATGTGAACCGTGAACTTCCAGATGTTCAAGCTGGTTTTAGAAAAGACAGAGGAACAAGAGATCGAATTGCCAACATCTGCTGGATCATCGAAAAAGCAAAAGCGTTCCAGAAAAACATCTATTTCTGCTTTATTGACTATGCCAAAGCCTTTGACTGTGTGGATCACAATAAACTGTGGAAAATTCTTCAAGAGATGGGAATACCAGACCACTTGACCTGCCTCTTGAGAAATCTGTATTCAGGTCAGGAAGCAACAGTTAGAACTGGACATGGAACAACAGATTGGTTCCAAATCGGGAAAGGAGTACGTCAAGGCTGTATATTGTCACCCTGCTTATTTAACTTATATGCAGAGTACATCATGAGAAACGCTGGGCTAGAAGAAGCACAAGCTGGAATCAAGGGTGCTGGGAGAAATATCAATAACCGCAATATGCAGATGACACCACCCTTATGGCAGAAAGCCAAGAGGAACTAAAGAGCCTCTTCATAAAAGTGAAAGAGGATAGTGAAAAAGTTGGCTTAAAGCTCAACATTCAGAAAACTAAGATCATGGCATCTGATCCCATCACTTCATGGCAAATAGAAGGGGAAACAGTGGAAACAGTGACAGACTTTATTTTGGGGGGGCTCCAAAATCACTGCAGATGGTGATTGCAGCCATGAAATTAAAAGACGCTTACTCCTTGGAAGGAAAGTTATGACCAACCTAGACAGTATATTAAAAAGCAGAGACATTACTTTACCAAGAACAATTTGTCTAGTCAAGGCTGTGGTTTTTCCAGTATTCATGTATGGATGTGAGAGCTGGACTATAAAAAAAGCTGAGCACCAAAGAATTGATGCTTTTAAACTGCGGTGTTGGAGAAGACTCTTGAGAGTCCCTTCGACTGCAAGGAGATCCAACCAGTCCATCCTAAAGGAGATCAGTCCTGGGGGTTCATTGGAAGGACTGATGTTGAAGCTGAAACTTCAACAATACTCTGGCCACCTGATGGGAAGAGCTGACTCATTTGAAAAGACCCTGATGCTGGGAAAGATTGAGGGCAGGAGAAGGGGATAACAGAGGATGAGATAGTTGGATGGCATCACTGACTCAATAGACATGAGTTTGAGTAGGCTCCAGGAGCTGGTGATAGACAGGGAGGCCTGGCATGCTGCAGCTCATGGGGTCATAAAGAGTCAGACAGGACTGAGCGACTGAATTGAACTGTGAATCAAATACCTTCTCTAAACCAAATATCTTCTCTTATTTAAAGCTACTGTTAAGCTATACTGAACAATAACAACAAAGCTAAAATGCTAGGGAAACAGCTAGATTGGTTTTACAAAAAAGAAAAAGAACATTGGGCTTGTGGGAGATTATTTTTAAGGAATAATTTAAGGAATAGGTATATGTGAATTTTTAAAAATTATTCTTTAGAAAGGCACTTTTAAAGCTTGTTGAAAATTTAGACAATAAAGCTTATTGTTCACTTGCTCAGTTGTGTCTGACTCTTTGCAACTCCATGGACTGCAGCACGCCAGGCTTCCCTGTCCTTCACTATCTCCCAGAATTTGCTCAAACTCATGTCCACTGAGTTGGTGATATTATCCAACCATCTTATCCTCTGTCATCTCCTCCTCCTTCTGCCCTCAATTTTCCCAGCTTCAGGGTCTTTTCCAATGAGTTGGCTCTTCGCATCTTTACTCAGCCAAAGTGACGTGGAAGTTGCTCAGTCATGTTTGACTCTTTGTGACCCCATGGACTATACAGTCCCTGGAATTCTCCAGGCCAGAATACTGGAGTGGGTAGCCTTTCCCTTCTCCAGGGCATCTTCCCAACCCAAGGATTGAACCCATGTCTCCCGCATTGCAGGCAGATTCTTCACCCACTGAGCCACACAAGGGAAGCCCAAGGATGCTGGAGTGGGTAGTCTATCCCTTCTCCAGCAGATCTCCCTGACCCAGGAATCGAACCAGGGTCTCCTGCATTGCAGGTGGATTCTTTACCCTTATTCAGCCAAAATCCTTAAATTAAGATATATAGGACAGGATACATACACATTAAAATTTGGGAACAAATGATTTAAAGGGATGATATATGAGAATACACTCAATATGAGAGTATTCTTGAAGAAGTTTAAATGCCTCTGCCTGAATGCTCACAGAAAATTCTATTGTGTATTAAAAACTGGAATGTTTGTGATATGCAAGGTTCATTAGATAAAAGCATGATCTCTTCTAATAGCTTTTATGATTTTAAAACCTTTTCTTAAATATAAATAAATAAAAGGGATTGAGTTCTCTCTGCTTACTCTAGTCCTGTAGAATAATGGGTAAGTGCAAGCTACTGTCAATCACATGAAACTCGATAAGACTGCAGTTTCTATGAGACTCTATGCAGGGATTATGTTGACTCTTTGAGTCAGGCATTTTAATAACTTGTGCCAATTTTAGTTTCTCCTCTGCTCTCAATCCCTATGCAAACACCAGGGACCACTTTAATGTAAACATTCTAAGGACCAAAGGCATCATCATGGCCATCTGTTTTTACTACCATTTCTCATGGTGTCTCTGACTTCAACTAATAATGCAAACATCATTTTCAAATTAATCATCAACAGAGTCGTGTGAATTGTTTTAAGTTAAATTAATGTCTCTGAAGATGACTAATGGAAAACATCAATGTAGACAGATGTTTTCATTTGGGGAAATGTGCTATATCCCTTCAAACAAATCCCATAATCTACCCCCAAAACTCCTACTGCTTAACAAGTAATCAAGTAAAATACAGTAATTTAATTACCTTATTTTTCAAACTTATTGTTGTACCACATTGTTCTCATTCAGCTTGGTGAATGGCCCTTTTAATGTTCACAATATTAACAATAATAACTTTAGCTCCAAAAGGCATTAAATTTCCGTCATCTAAAATAAACCATCAGATGTATTTTACAATAGTCTACCAAACAGCAGCATGTTAACATAAACTCAGCTAGTTCCACACAGGATACCCAGAGCCATCACAAACTGAGAGACCAACAATTCTCAGAAGAAATTCTAAAAGTAAATTTATCCACTTCCCTTTCCCAGAAATGACAGTAGCCAGAAAAAACTAATTTGGATTTACGTGTCCTGTAATTTATTCTGTTTGGTGCTCCTCTGTATCAAGGGAAACAAGTGGGAAATGAAATAAATAGCTGAGGGCCTGTTTGCCCCAACAGGATAACTGACTAAAAGATACCCAAAGAGCCAGGCAGGCTAGGACTACATCGCTCCTTTAAAGAAGGAAAGGACTCCATTCACAACATACAGCTTACTACACGCACCAGGGATGACGTGGTGATGCTCCCAGCCAAGGGGCAGACTCCTCTGCCTCAAATCCCCACCAAACACCTATTATCAGGGCCACCTCCCTCTCTCTCTCTTTTAATAATTTTACTTATTTATGGCTGTACTAGGTCTTTGCTGCTGTGCATGCTTTTCTCTAGTTGAGGCGAGAGGGGGTTTCTCATTATGATGTCGTCTTGTTGCAGAGCACAAGCTTTAGGGCTTCAGTAGTTGCAGGCTGTGAGTTCGGTAGTTGCGGTTCCTGGGCTCGAGAGCAAAGGCTCAATAATTGTGGCACATGGGCTTAGAAGCTCCTCGGCATGTGAGATCTTCCCAGATCAGGGATCAAGCTCCTGTCTCCTGCACTGACAGGAGGATTCTTTACCACTGAGCCACCAGGGAAGCCTGGGGTCATGTTTCTTTAGAGTGAAGATCGCCTATGGCCTTCTTTGTTGTTGTTTATTCACTAAGTCATGTTTGACTGTTTCGCAGCCCCGTGGACTGTAGGCGCCTGCCCGGCTCCTATATCCATGGGATTTCCTAGGAAAGAATACTAGAGTGGGTTGTCATTTCCTTCTCCAGGGGCTCTTCCCGACCCAGGGACAGAACACATATCTCTTGCATTTGCTCCATTGGCAAGTAGATTCTTTACTGCTGAGCCACCAGGGAAGCTCCTATGACCTTCTAGAAGTTACCTTTATATTTCTTCCAGTGGGTTTATATTTCTACCCTCACCAACCATGCTTGTGCCCAGAAGGCACAAATCAGTGGTAACATCCCTAGCCCTTTTCTGAGTGTTGACTGCAGGACCTGAGTGTTTACTGGTATGCCATCAGTTTCCTAGGAACAGTTTTCCAGGTAACAGGATCAGGCTTTAGATATGATGGGATCTAGTCTTTCACTGAGTAATTACCAGATCAAAATAGTCAGTCTTAAATGAGGCTCCATCTTCTCAACAGCATAGTTTATTAGAGTAATGGGTGAAAGTGAGGAGAAGACTAAATTAATCTAAGTGATCAATCACTGGAAGTTTCCATCCTTTAATAGTATAATGCTTTATAACTATTGTCAAAGAGGAAAGGAAATAAGTGGATTATATTGTCAAAAGATTTAAAGCAAACACTAAATCAAGCATTTAAAAAAGGTTTAAATGGAAGCAGTTTATCTACAGATAACTAACTATATTAATTATATGCCAAACAGGACTATGTTTCCTTTATCATTACAAAATAACATGAAAATCATTCCTACACTGAAAAATATTAACTTAAATTTTTAAAAAATAAGCTCTTACAATGTCCCAACTGCACTGCTGGACTCGTATTATGGGATGAATTGTATCCCCTTAAAACTCATAAGCAAAAGTCCCCAAGCCCTAGTAACCCAGAGAGTGACTACATGTGGAGACAGGGCCTTTAAAGATAATTAAAGTCAAACACGTTGTACAGTTCAGTTCAGTCACTCAGTGCTGTCTGACTCTCTGTGATTCCATGGACTGCAGCACACAGGGCTTCCCTGTCGATCACCAACTCCCAGAGCTTACTCAAACTCAGGTCCATTGAGTCAGTGATGCCATCCAACCATCTCATCCTCTGCCTTCTCCTCCTGCCTTCAATCTTTCCCAGCATCAGGGTCTTTTCAGTTCTTCACATCAGGTGGCCAAAGTATTGGCGTTTCAGCTTCAACATCAGTCCTTCCAATGAACACTCAGGGCTGATCTCCTTTAAGAGAGTTGGACGGTGAAGAAAGCTGAGCGCTGAAGAATTGATGCTTTTGAACTGTGGTGTTGGAGAAGACTCTTGAGAGTCCCTTGGACTGCAAGGAGATCCAACCAGTCCATCCTAAAGGAGTTATCTTTAGTTCTTCTTCATTTTCTGCCATAAGGGTGGTGTCATTTGCATATCTGAGGTTATTGATATTTCTCCTGGCAATCTTGATTCCAGCTTGTGCTTCATCCAGTCCAGCATTTCTCATGATGTACTCTGCATATACGTTAAATAAGCAAGGTGACAACATACAGCCTTGACGTACTCTTTTCCCATTGTACAGGTAGACCCTATTCCTATCTGACTGGTATTCTTATAACCAAAGGAAATTTAGACACAAAAAGAAATACCAAGGATGCTTGCACACTGCAAGAAAGCAGCCACCCATAAGCCAAGGACAGAAGTTTCAGAAGAAACCAACCCTGCCAACATTCTGATCTTGGACTTCCATCCTCTAGAAGCATGAGAAAATTAATTTCTATTGTTCAAGCCAGCCATCCAGTCTGTGGTACTTTGTAATGGCAGCCTGAGCAAACTAATACAGTACCCTCTCACTCACAGATACTGGGCTTCCCAGGTGGTGCTAGCGGTAAAGAACCCGCCTGCCAATGCAGAAGACATAAAAGACACAAATTTGATCCCTGGGTGGGGAAGATCCCTGGAGGAGGGCATGGCAACCCACTCCAGTATTTCCTGCCTGGAGAATCCCATGGACAGAGGAGCCTGGCAGGCTATAGTTGACAGGATCACAGAGTCAGCTATGACTGAAGTGACTTAGCTCGCATGCATGCACCAGATACTACCTGGGCAAGGTGGCAGACTTGGAGGACGCTGGCTGCTGAGCTGGGTACAGCCTGGGTGACTGTTCCCATTTTAAGCTGCTCAGGGCATTATAGAAATGCTTTATGTGACTGAGAAGATAATTACTTTAAAAAGAGAGAGAGAGAAGACAAAAACTCTTAAAAATCAACAAAGCTTTTTCAGCTTCCCAAGAACAACTGTCTTCCCTAAACTACTTTAGATTTACCTCACGTGCTTTTAGTCTGATGAAAATTATTCAACTCATTTAGCACAATCTTTTAAACCACTGTCATCTCCAAAGCTGCTGTTTTTTTCAGCCCTTATAATTTCACCAGTTACTGACTCACTAGTCTCCTCTGCTGAATTATAAAGAAGTGACTAAACAGCCTTTTTTTATGACACACAGTAAAATAAATTTTTCACAAAATTGACTCTGGGGGCAACTATGAGACTTAGAGAAGAAAGTATTACATTTTCTTTGCATTTTATGATTATAATATAAAATACAAAATATTAAGGAAGATTTAAAATATTGACTATAAATGCACTTTCCCAAAAAAGGTATTTTACTTTTAATAAGAAATGTGACATTTCTTCTGTGGACATAATGCTTTAGTATATGGTTTTGTGTTCAAAATGGCTATACACAAATCCTTTTCAAATCTTTTTAATGATGATCTCCTTAAATCTTTCATAGTGATATTAATAACACATTTTGTTCACACAAAGTAGGCGGTATCAAATGAATATATGTTGCTTGTATTTCAATTGCTTTCTTGTAAAATTACCAGAATTCAGATAATTCTGTTCAAATTATATGTCACAGGAGCAATCAGTCCTTTAAAACAGTTTTAGCTTCTTTCTTTTTGTGTGTGACAAATTTAACAGTGAGTAGTTTTGTGGTAATGCTGATTTTAAACTTTCAAGTATTTAAAAATATTCAAGATTTTCCTCAAGCCTACACAGATGTTGCTCTGCTCATCTTAAATTTTCAAGATTCAAATTTCTCTATTAATTCTATTAGTACCTGCTAAAATAATTAAGCTTTTTGGAAGCTGAAAAAATATCAGTGAAGTGCATTATTTTGAAAGCCAAAAACAATGCCTCTAAAAAATACACAAAGAAAGCAGCCCCTCCACTTCCTTACATTCTTTCATATCTCATCCTCTGTCTCTCTCCATCCTTCCTTCTCTCACACACACACACACACGTTATCAACAACTGTATAAATTCTTGCCTAACTCTCCTTGGGTCACCAATGTACTTCAGTATGAAATTATGTTCTGAACATATTTCTTTGAATAAAGATGAAAATGTTATTTTAACAGCTTGGATTTAATTATCACTTTATATATATATAATTATCCTCATTTTTTAGTACCCATCACAATTTTTGTAACATCTTTTAATATAGATTATAGATCTATGGACAAACCCTGACATATGGAATATTTCTAATGTTAATTAAATAATGTATTTCTGAATTCTAGGGTATAAAGAGAACTTTTGATGTAAATCTCAGATGCTTTCCTATAACCTCATATAACCTTCATCACCCAGATATTTGGGAAGTGCTTCTTTAGTATATTATTGGTTTCAAGTATTCCTTTACCACTTTATTCTCAGATGTTTGATACAGAGCTTCATTGGAATAAATAATATTCTTCCAAGCCTTTGTCTTCAGGGATTCCAAGCAGTAATATGTCAGTAAGTACACTACTTTTGCGAAATCATCCATGTGTAATGAAAATTTTTTGATGTACCAATCTTCTGGATTCATATTGTCTCTCTCAGATTTGATATGAAATGTCAACATATGTACTAACACATTATTTGAAAAGGCAACTTTTTTATTCTCTTTCCCATTTTGGTATCAAATACAGTATGGATAAGTTTTTATACAGGCTGGTAAAATTAAAGGTTTGCAGTGATGTGAGGTATCTTTTTTCCAGTGTCAGGAACTGACTCTAAAACTAGTTTCTTGGGTTTTGATTTGACACTGTTATAAGCAGTCTAAAAATAATGGTTTCATTTTTTAATTTTGTGCTAGCATATCGTACTGTGCTCCACTGCTCAACTGCATCTATCTTCCAGGCAAGTAAGACATTTAGGCAGAGGAAGGCAGAAATTATTAGGGGACAAAAAACCTATCTGAGTTAATGACAAGATAGTCTACCTTATGAATCAGTAACTTTCTAGCTTTGAGAAAGAAGTTAACCTTTTGCAGAAGAATTAATATCCACAGATAGTGAATCCAATTAAAAATATAAAGTACTGAAAGGAGACTGTGGGACCCTCTAACTTCAGAAAATAAGTTTGTCAGTGTTTTTTAGATGTTGGCATTCTTAGAAATTATACAAAACAAAATGGATTGAGAATTTGATAATGAAAAATGTGGTTAGCAAAGCAGAAAATATTGATATATTATCCAGTTTCTCAAACCCAGTGCTCTGTGACAACCTAGAGGGGTGGAGTGGGGTGGGAGGTGGGAGCAAGGTTCAAGAGGGAGGGGACATATGTAAGCCTATTGCTGATTCATGCTGATCGTGGCAGAAACTAACACAACATTGCCAAGCTACTATCCTCCAAATAAAAAAAATATTCAGTTTCATTGTAATCCTGGAAAATTCAAAAATATAATCATAATATCAATTAAAATAATCACTGTAAATGTTTTTTAAAAATACGTTTTTAAATCCAGTAAGATACACAATCATCTTCGATAAGTTTATTAAATTGTTTTCAGCTATTTGCTTTTAAAAGTAAACATTTTATACACCTACATGAAAAAAATTATGGGGACTTTCCTGGTGATCCAATGGCTAAGACTCGGAGCTCCCAGCGCAGGGGGCCCAGGTTGCATCCCTGGTCAGGGAACTAGATCCCACAGGCCATAATTAAAGATCCTTTATGCCACAACTAAGACCCAGTGCAGCCAAATGAACAAATAATTTAAAAAAAAACAAAAGAAAACTGAACTATACACTTAAAAATAGTTCAGAAGGTTGATTTTTTTTAAATTACGAAATTCCATCAAGAATTAGGTTTGGCAAAGTGTTAATATCAACAAGTTGTTGAAACAATATAGTCAAATTGTTAATATAACAAATTTTTAATATCAACAGAAAATAAGGAAAACAAGAATCTGAAGACAGAGGCAACTAACAAAGTAATTCTGTTTTATTTGTGAATACTAATAATAAGTGAGTGATAAAAATAAAATTAAGCATGAAACGAGTTCATTGTGAAAACTCAAAGCAAACTAAATCTTAAGAAAAACTGAATATTTTACTCACACTTACAAAGTAAGAACTTTATTGATAAACATCAGGACTTACACAATAATCAGATTATGGTAGGAAAGTGAGTGGGAGAGTCTCCATGCCATCACGCAAACTTTGAGTAAAAAATCAAAACAAACCTGAATAATTTACCCCATCGGGATATATGACCACCTGCAAAACAACTTTATAATTTGTAGACTGTACCAGAGGAATATGTGAACCTTCTTGTCGACTTAAATCTCCAAAAAGTATATTAAGCTGCCTTGCCTGATGGTTTTCACTGAGTTCTATCCAGGGGAGACAGAAGATTAGATTATATCACTTACGGTATGTTTCTGTCTCAGGATCAGTGACTGTCTCATCACTGTTTTGTATGCAAAGCCCAGAACACCAAAACTCTCATTTAGAAATATGTTTGACAACTTTCTATGTGGGATACATCATAATTTCACTAGAATAATAAAATAATTTCAACTTGAATTCTAAGAATTACTTGAGGCTAACAATAGAGTACATTAAATGCTAAAATTAAGTCCATAGATATGTATTTCTCTATTATGTTCAATGTTACTAACACTTAAACGTGACTGAACAACAACAACAAAAAAATGGCCTAACAATAGATCCAGGGCTTCCCTGGTAGTTCAGCTGGTAAAGAAGAGTCTGTCTTTAATGAAGACCTCAGTTCAATCCATGGGTTGGGAAGATTCCCTGGAGAAGGGAACAGCTACCCACTCCAGTATTGTGGCTTAGCACAGCACAGCACACTACTATAAACCCAATAACCAAAAGGACATATCACTGTACTTTAAGTACTGAGGAGTATAAAAGAATATTTAAATAAGTTAATAAATCACAGTCTTGTGTGGGATGACAACATAATACAGTTGCCATGTTCAGTTATCTGTCTATTATCTATTAAGCACAATATAAATTAAAATATCTAGAAGATGAAATTGGACATAAGAATTATACATTTCAATTGGAAAAATAAGGACAGTCTAGAAATTTCTAAAAAAAAAAAGTCATATAATTAAAATAGCTTCTTAATGAATTTTAAAAATCAACAAACAGGAATGGAACAGAAGCTTTAAAAAAAAGCCTATTCATGTAAGAATTTAATTCTTAAATGACAAAGGTAACATTTAAAATCAATGGAGAAAGTAAAAGATTAATCAATAAATTATCTTAGAAAAACGAGATACCTTTTGAAAAACTCTCTACCTTAACTCTTACAAATGGATGAAGCATGTCTCACAAATACACACACACAAAACCATGAATTTGTAGAAGAAAAAGATAAAATTAAATTTATATTGTCGAGAGTTAGGCTGACCTTTGGAAGACAGACATTAAAGGAATAAGTAACAGGACTCTCCTTGCTATCCCTCAGACACAGGAGGCCCACCACGGGCTCCAGGTCTTGCGTTTCCTGCTGGCTTTTCCTAGACTTTTTCCACGCATGCATGCCAAGTTGCTTCAGTCATACTTTGCAACCCCTTCGACTGGTACCCGCCAGGCTCCTCTGTCCACGGAATTCTCCAGGCAAGAAGACTGGAGTGGGCTGCTGTGCCCTCCTCCAGGGGATCTTCCCAACCCAGGGACCAAACGTGCATCCCTTTAGTCTCCTCCATTAGCAGGCAGGTTCTTTATCATTAGCACCACCTAGGAAGCCCAGGCCTTTTCCAGCAACCCTCAAGTAGGCCTCAAATAACCTCAAGGTTTGCTCACTTATTTCAGATGGTTATTCAAATGCTATTTCCTCAGTAAAACCTCTGTTCTCAAACTGTAACCCACCCTAATCTTCCTATTTCTCTATTCCTTTACCTTGCATTATTTTCCCATTTAGCACGTGCCCCATCTAAAACATTATACCTCATTTAATTTATCTCATTTATTATCTGACTTCACCTTAAGCTTCCCCTGCTAGCTGTAAGAAAGCAAAGGTGCTTTTTCTGTACTGTTCACTTCTCAGGGCCTACAGGACTGCTTGGAGTAAATGAAGTACTGAAAACATATTTGATAAATGAAGGAAATAATGAATAAAGAAGTGAACGGGTGATTTCCCTGGTGGTCCAGTGGTTAAGAATCCATCTGTCAATTCAGGGGTCACAGGTTCAATCCCTGGTCTGGGAGGATGACACATGCTATGGGGCAACTAAGTCTGTGAGCTGCAACTTCTGAGTCCACAAGCATAAGTACTGAGCTCGCGTGCCCTAGAAGGCATGTTCTGTAACCAGGGAAGCCACCACAGTGAGAAGCCCGCGCACCGTAACTCGAGAGTAGCCCCCACTCACAACTAGAGAAAGACCACATGCAGCAACAAAGACCCAATGCAACTGAAAATAAAATAATTTTTTTTAAGTCAAAGGAATAAGAAGAAACTCTAGAGAAAATGGTATAATTAAATCAGAATGGGTACAATGGCAATAGAGCTATAAGCTGTAAAAGCTCAAGTTAGGTAAGTAGGAAAAGTACACATTAGAACAAAAATTAGAAAGTCACAAATGACTTCGGCAAAAGCAGTTGGGAGACAATTCTCCACGGATCTCTCACTTTTATACTTGTTGCTAAAAGGAATATAATGTAATAATGTGCATGCTCAGTGGTATCCAACTCTTTGCATCCCCTGGAGTGGATTGCCATTTCCTCCTCCAAGGGATCTTCCTCACCCCGGGATCATCTCCTGTGTCTCCTGCATTGGCAGGCAGGTTCTTTTACCACTGAGCCGCCTGGGAAGCCCATTACTACCCACTGGTTACTGCACCCAGCTGAAAGTCTCTCCTCTCTGGATGACATATAGTGCTTTCCCTTAACTAGTCATGGAGATGGAGCCTCACGGTTTAGCAGCCTACAAACTACAACAAGCTTACCTGTCCCCATACACTACACTAACTAAGCTGCCCCCACTAAGCAAAGAGGAATTGGTAAACTTACAGCAGCAAGTAGGCCATGGCAATGATCAAATCCTACTAGGTAGGAATTACAAATATTCCATGAGCCAACAATAGATTAGTCTCAACTGGAAGGCCCTGATTCTGCTTTCCTGGAAGAAATGTCCATTTTCTTCCACAGCCTATCATTCTATCCCCAAGAAGGAGCTTTCTTATCTTTTGTCCTCCCTTGCTATGTATCCAGTAGGCCTTACAAGATTGCTCTCCTTGGAGACTGAAGTGTTTTTGTAGCCTGCTCCTGGCTGGTCCAGATTTGGCGGCTGAGGAATTTCCTAAAGGGTTGAACAATTACAGGTTTTTGCAGTCTATGTTGTTGTTCTGTAGCCATACAATTCCCTCAAAACCATAGCAAGCTTCCAGGCAATTTGTTTTGGATTAGTTCCATATGTAAGTAACTATAGCCAAAGATTTAATCTGAATGTAGTCTTTAAGCCTGAAGATGCTTGTCTTTTCCTTACCCCTTCTCTGGATGGAAGCTATATCCAGGCTATCTAAACCATTTTGTTAGGGTGGAAAAGCAATACTTTTTTAATTTGATTGTGCCTCTGGTCTGGCTCCCAAATCTGGCAGGGCATTGAGCTTATCTCCTACTAAGGCAGTGGCTTTGAAGCTACCAGTTATAATTGCTTGGGTTTGGAATACAGAAGGAGTTGACTTTTTCAACCCTCAAAGGCCTCAAATTATAGGACTCTCAGTGAAATTATTTTGCAAACCTGGCAGAAAGAGCCTTTCTTAAGAGAACTGTATTCCTTTCCACCTCTGATCACAGATTGGTTAACTCTAGCCTGAGTTCATCTCTGTCATAGAAATTTGCTGGAGGAGCAAGCAGCTGCCAACACACATGAAAACTCTGCAGCTTTGCAATGATTTCCCCAAATGGTATGTATGGCCTCTGTCAACATTTCATGTGCCTTCTAAAATACTGAAAGCAACAACTATATCAAAGTTTATCAAAGATCAACCAGCATTTCAATCTCCAGTATCTGTGGCTCTGCTTCCCGAATGTTAAACATATTAACTCAGAGCTAGGTTATGCCACTTTTATACACCCCTCTCTGGTAATACCAAATTCTTTCTTAGTTAGGATCTAAGTTTGAAATGCATGGCTGAGATTCAAATACAGAAAGAAAATAGAGGTTTACTCCTTTCACACTACAGTCTAGAAATGGTTGATTTTATGTGGGACCCAGGCTCTTTCTGGGCTTCCCTGGTGGCTCAGATGATGAAGAATCTGCCTGCAGTATGGAAGACCTGGGTGTGATCCCTGGGTTGGGAAAATCCCATGGAGAAGGGAACAGCTATCCACTCCAGTATTCTGGCCTGAAGAATTCCATGGACAGAGGAGCCTGGCAGGCTACAGTCCAGGGGGTCACAAACAGTTGTACACAATTGAGCATTAGACGGCACACAGGCTCTTTCTATCATGTAGCTCTGTCATCTCTCAGATACTGATCTTATCCACATGATACAAGATAACCCATCACCACAAACACTTCTCAAAGCAGCAGGATAGGGAAAAGTTAGCCAAGCGACAACTCTTCCTCCCTTCAAGGCAAGTCTGAAGGTTGCATACATCACATCCAAAGGAGCTTAGAAAATGTCATCCTTACTCTGTAGTTACACGCCCTGCTACAAAACAAGAGTCCTTTCATTATAGAAAAGAGGATCATGGATATCATGAAGCAAAAAACAGTCTTTGTGACAACCTTAAAACAAGTGACACTATTTGGATCTAACTTGTTAGTGTATTATGAAACAGAATTAAAACAATAAGAACTAAGGGGACTACCCTGGTGGTCCAGTGGTTAAGAATCCACAGCCAAATAAATTCAAAAAAATTTTTTAATTAAAAAAATAAAAACACAAATCCAACCATATCTTATTTAAAAAAAAAAAAAAAGAACTAAGTTGACTAAAACATCATTTTAAGGACAACTGCTCACCTAATGATATTTATAGAATATTTTATAAGGCACAACATCCAAATATAAATTGTGGTATAAATAAATAAATTTACAGTTCATCTTTTGCATTAAATTGTTGTTGTTGTTCAGGCGCTTGGTTATGTCTGACTTTGTGACACCATGGACTGCAGGGCACCAGGCCTGTCTTTCACCATCACCCGGAGCTTGCTCAAACTCATGTCCATTGAGTCAGTGATGTTATCCAACTGCCTTATCCTCTGTCATCCCTTCTCCTCCTGCCTTCAAGTTTTCCCAGCATCAGGGACTTTTCTAATGAGTTGCCCCTTCACATAAGGTAGCCAAAGTATTGGAGCTTCAGGTCTCAGCATTAGTCCCTCCAATGAGTATTCAGGATTGATTTCCTTTATGATAGACTTTTTGATCTCCTAGCCATCCAAGGGACTCTCAAGAGTCTTCTCCAACACCACAGCTCAAAAGCATCAACTCTTTGGCACTCATCCTTCTTTATATTCCAACTCTTATATCCATATATGACTACTGGAAAAACCAAAGCTTTCACTATATGGACCTTTGTTGGCAAAGTTGCTTTTTAATACACTGTCTAGGTTTGTCATTGCTTTTCTTCCAAACAGCAAACATCTTTTAATTTCATGGCTGCGGTCAACATCCTCAGTAATTTTGGAGACCAGGAAAATAAAGTCTGTCATTATGTTCTTTTTTTCCTCATCCATTTGCCATCATGGGACAGGAACAGATGTCATGATATTTTTTTTGAATGTTGAGTTTTAAGTCAGCTTTTTCACTCTCCTCTTTTACCTTCATCCAGAGGCTCTTTATTTCCTCTTTGCTTTCTGCCAGAAGGGTGGTATCATATGTATATCTAAGGTTATTGATATTTCTCCCTGCAATCTTGATTCCAGCTTGTGCTTCATCCAGCCTAGCATTTCACATGATGGACTGTGCATATAAGTTAAATAAGCAGGGTGACAATATACAGCCTTGATGTACTCCTTTCCCAATTTGGAACCAGTCCATTGTTACATGTACAGTTTTAACTGTTGCTTCTTGACCTTCATACAGGTTTCACAAGAGGCAGGTAAGATGGTCTGTTATTCCCATCTCTTTAAGAATCCACAGTTTGTTGTGATCTACACAAAGGCTGTAGCATAGTCAATGAAGCAGAAGTAGATGTTTTTCTGGAATTCTTTTGCTGTTTCTAACTGATACATAGTCAACATTTGATAAATAATTGCAGCATGGAAAGAATGAATGAAGTGACCAGTTAACAAATATTTCTTTGAGTCCTTGCTATGAGACTATAACTGTGTTGGACACTCAAGACATATTTTAAAATGTATGACATGTGAAAGAGATTGGCAGCATCTTACTTGATAATATTGGCAACATGAAGCACTATACCCATCTAATATAAATACAAAACATTAATAATATACAAATGATAAATATAAGAAAGAAATTTTCAACACTATTACCAATGATTGTACAGAAAATAAAACTTTCCCAAATTAATTTTTTTCTTAAAATTAAAAATTTCAAATAAAATACCTCTTTTTAATTTGTGCTGAGAAGGTTATGCTAAGAGCAAATGAATTAATTGGTATTTATTCATGTAAATTTTATCTTACACCAAACTGGTATATTCATATTATACCAAATCTTATACATAGATTTTAGTTTAAAAAAAAATGGCTCAGATAGTACAGAATCTGCCTACAATCAAGGAGACCCAGGTTCCGTTCCTGGATCAGGAAGATCCCCTAGAGAAGGGAAAGGCTGCCCACTCTAATATTTTTGTCTGGAAAATTCCATGGACATAAGAGCCTGGTGGGCTACAACAGTTCACAGGGTTGCAAAGAGTCAGACACGACTGAGCAACTAACACACACACATACACTCACACACACATACACCCACACCCACACACACAAAACTGCACATTTAGCATAAAATTCTGACATGTAATTATTTGCCTAAAATTGGAATGGTTTTCAAGTAAATTAAAATCAATAACAAATAAGGGAACTATTTCTTCATAAACATCAAAGCTATGTGTGCTTTTATACAAAGAATAACATAATTCATCTGTAGTTTTGAGAAACTGAGAAAAGCAGAACTTGAAGCAATACTTTCATTGAAGTATTCTTCTCACTTTTCCACAGATGTTTCTCTTTTCTATTCTTCCAATCCTTCTTTTTGTTGTTCAGTTGCTAAGTTGAGTCTGACTCTTGGCAATCCCATGGAGTGCAGCATGCCAGGCTACCCTGTCCTTCACTGTCTCCCTGAGTTAGTTCAAACTCATGTCCATTGAGTCAGTGATGCCATACAAACACATCATGCTTTGTTGCTCCCTTCTCTTCCTACACTCAAATTTCCCATCATCAGGGTCTTTTCCAATAAGTCGACTCTTCTCATCAGGTGGCCAAAGTATTGGAGCTTCAGCTTCAGCATCAGTCCCTCCAAAGAATACTCAGGGTTGATTTCCTTTAGGATTGACTGGTTTTATCTCCGAGTCCAGGGGATTCTCAAGAGTCTTCTCCAGCACCACAATGTCAAAGAAAATTCTTTGGTGCTCAGTCCTCTTTATGGTCCAACTCTTACAACCAGGCATGAAAACTAGAAAAACCATACCTTTGACTATAGGGACCTTTGTCAGCAAAACGATGTCTCCGCCTTTTATACACTGTCTGGGTTTGTCATGGAAGCTTTCCTTCCAAGGAGCAAACGTCTTTTAATTTCATGGCTGCACTCACCGTCAGCAGTGATTTTGGAGCCCAAGACAATCTGTCACTGTTTCCAATGTTTCCCTTTATACCTGCCATGAAGTAATGGGACCGGAAGCCGTGATCTTAGTTTTCTGAATGTTGAGTTTTAAGCCAGTTTTTTTCACTCTCTTCTTTTACCCCCATCAAGAGGCTTAATAGTTTCTCTTTGCTTTCTGCCATTAGGATGGTATCATCTGCATATCTGAGGTTGTTGTTATTTCTCCCAGAAAATCTTGATGCTAGCTTGTGATTCATCCAGGCTGGCATTTTGCATGATGTGTTCTGCATTTAAGTTAAATAAGCAGGGTAATAATATACACGTCCTTCTTGACATACTCCTTTCCCAGTTAAAAACCAATCTGTTGTTCCATGTCTGGTTCTAACTGTTGCTTCTTGACCTGCATACAAGACTCTCAGGAGACAGGTGAGGAGATTGGGTACTCCAATCTCTTTAAGAATTTTCCACAGTTTACTATGGATCCACACAGTCAAAGACATTAGTGTAGTCAATGAAGCAGATGTTTTTCTGGAACTCCTTGCTTTTTCTATGATCCAAGGAATGTTGGCAATTTGGTCTCTGGTTCCTCTGTCTTTTTTAAATTCAGCTTGTACATCTGGAATTTCTCAGTTCATATACTGCTGAAATCTAGATTGAAGGATTTTGTATATTACCTTGCTAGTATGTGAAATGAGTGCAATCGTAGCATAGTTAGAACATTCTTTAGCATTGCCTTTCTTTGGGACTGGAATGAAAACTGACCTTTTCTAGTCCTGTGGCCACTGCTGAGTTTTCCAGATTTGCTGGCATACTGAGTGCAGCACTTTGACAGCACAATCTTTTAGGATCTAAAAAAGCTCAGCTGGAATTCCATCACCTCCACCAGCTTTGTTCATAGCAATACTTCCTAAGTCCCACTTGACATCACACTCCAGGATGTCTGGCTCTAGGTGAATGACCACACCATCATGGTTATCTGGGTCATGAAGATCTTTTTTGTACAGTTCTTCTGTGTATTCTTGCCACCTCTGCTTAATCTCTTCTGCTTTTGTCAGGTCCTTGTCGTTTCTGTCCTTTATCATGCCCATCTTTGTGTGAAGTGTTCCCTTGATATCTTCAATTTTCTTGAAGAGATCTCTAGTCTTTCCCATTCTATTGTTTTTCTCTATTTCTTTCCATTGTTCACTTATGAAGGCTTTCTTATCTCTCCTTGCTATTCTTCAGAACTCTTCATTCAGATGGGTATATCTTTCCCTTTCTCCTTTGCCCTTTGTTTCTCTTGTTTTCTCAGTTATCTGTAAGGCCTCCTCAGACAACCACCTTGCCTTCTTACATTTCTTTTCCTTAGGGATGGTTTTGGTCACCACCTCCTATACAGTGTTACAAACCTCCATCCGTAGTTCTACAGGCACTCTCTCTACCAGATCTAATTCCCTGTAGCATTTAGCTATCACCACAGATCATTTTTAGGAATGCATTTTGATATATCAGAGCATACTATATCGTAGCTATAGTATTTAGAAAGCTGTCTACACATTAAGGGAACTGACTTATTCACATACACATATAAAATGCAGGCTTTAAACATTCAGGTACATGACACATCCAGATTGTTTCTTCCACAAGATAGCGTCTTAACAGAAATCATACATCTTTAGCCATTTATAACTCTTTATTGTTTACTCCACACATACTTGGGAATGAAAAGATGAACAGAAAAAAATTAAGGACAATAAGCACAGGAAAACAACTGCTCAATACCTGCCCTGACATACCAAGAACATATTTTTTAAGTCTCCTGATAAGAGCAAATTTTTGTTTTTTGAGAATGGACAGTTATGTAGTGCTCTATCGGGCATAGAAGGTGAGTTTTAAAAGCTGAGAAATATTTGTCATTAAAAAGCAAACACTAGTGAAAATATTCTGGAAAAGATGGCAATCTGGGCCAATTTATTCCCCTCTATACAACTCCAGATTCCCATTAACATGAACATAAGTATACAAAAAAGTAGGATGCGTGCTTTATAAGGACTGTAAACCTCGTGCCAAAATCTACAAAGACTTTCTTTTAGAAAGATAATGTGTGCATGCTAAGTCGCTTCAGTCATGTCTGACTCTTTGCGACCCTTATGGATGTAGCCCACCAGGCTTCCGTGCCTACAGAATTCTCCATGCAAGAACACTGGAGTGGGTTGCCATGCCCTCTTCCAAGGAATCTTCCCGACTCAGGGATCAAACCCATGTCTTTTACATCTCCTACATGGGCAGGCGGGTTATTTACCACTAGCACCACCTGGGAAGCCCCAGAAAGAGCATAGATAAGACAAATGAAAGAAAAAGTGATGTGCTTATTACCAATATTTTATCATCATAAAATAGGTTCCTTCTTTGTTTTTAGATTTTTCTCTCTATAAATGAAATTTAGATATTTGGTCCTTATTCAATAAATATTTATTTTCATAAATGAGGCACTGTCCTTGGCCTTGATATTCAGAATATGTTCCTATCCTCACAGAGCTTACAATTTACTGCCACGGAGAACACAGATGAGTCTGTGAATAAAGCACAGTATCACCTCAGGTACTAAGGAAGGTCATCCAGAGCCGTGATGCGGGCAGCAGCTGGGACACTCACCACAGGAACCAGCCACTCCCCAAACAGAACTTCTGCAGCCACATGTCAGCGGCATTCAACGACTGCTGAGCCACCAGCAGCAGAATTCAAACTGAATGGTTAGCAGGCAGGGACCCTGAAGATGAAGAGGCTTCTCTATGATATCCAGGCAGCTTATAACTCAGACAGACAAGACACAGATTTACCATGGGACCAAATGACTGCCAATCCAGAGAGCCAGGAATAGAAAACTAGCCTTAACTCAGTGGCTTCTCCAAGTTTATTAAGAACAATGAACGAGGAGGTGGAGGGATGCGGGGGAACTAGGAAAAAGGAAGACAGGGATGGATGGACGGAAGTAGGGTGGATAGTAGGGTGCCTGAAGAACCAGATATGATGAGGGAAGAAGGAGGGAGGAAAACCCTGCAGAGACGTGGCTCCTCTGCACTGGAGCCACTCATTCCACTGAGGACTTACAGCAGGCCAGATCCCACTCTTGGTACCGAACAAAATACAAAACTTCCTGGCCATGGAGCTCACATTCTAGAAAAAGGAGGGGCTAGGAAAAAGTACAAGAGAAGTAAAATATATAGTATATCAGACAGGGATAGATGTAATGAAGAAAAACAAGGAACATAAATAAACAAAAATGTTTTTTAAAAAAATGTGAGAGAGAACAGCTATGGGGGGGGAGGGGTATACAATTTTTAGAACAGATTGGTCAGGGAGAGTCTCATAAGGTGAGTTTGGGAACAAACCTGAAGGATTTGAAGGAGTGTACCATGAATAAATCTGGGAGATGAGATATCCAGCACAAGGCCCTAAGGCTAAACCATATATGATGTACTGGAGCAATAGCAAGGAGGCTAGAATGGCTGGACTTGGGAAAATGAGGAGTAATGAGATCAAAAAGGCAGTGGATTGGAGATGTGTTAGTAGAGAAAGAGAAGTGGATGGTAACTTAGATTTTTGGCTAGGGTTACCATTTACTAAAATGGAAAAGCCTGCAGGACAAGCTGATCTGGAAGAGACAATCAGGACTTTATGGGTATCCGATTATACAGGAAGACATATAGAATAAACAATTCCATAGTGAATCTGGAGATCAGGGGAGAGCCCAAGTTGGAGATTAATGAGTAGGCAGTTGTCAGAGGAGAGAGTGTATTTAAAGCCATGCTAATAAACACAACCGTCAAGGATGGAAAAAGAACAAGAAGAAGTTTAAGGACAATCCTGGAGCACTTCAACATTAAAAAATCAAGAAGATGAGGAGAAAGGAGCAAAGGAAATAGAGAATAAACAGCCAGAAAAGAAAACCTGGGGAAATCCCAAAGCTAAGTGAGGAAAGTGTTGCAAAATAGAGAAAAAGATCCTTTGTGTTGATGCTGCTGTAAGTCAAGCAAGATGAGAACTGAGAATTGGCTATTGGATTTGTTGGTTTTGTTTGTCCTCTCTCCTGTGGTGATGTAAACATCATTATGGCAGGAAGTCTTTTCTTAGTCATTAGTAAATTCTTAGGGCTCTGCAGACAAGAATCCTCCTGCAAATGAAGGAGATGTGGGTTCAGTCCCTGGGTCAGGAAGATCCCCTGGAGAAAGAAATGGCAGCCCGTTCCAGAATTGTTGCCTGGAAAATCCCATGGACATAGGGGTCTCGAAGACTACGGTTCATGGGGTCACCAAGAACCAGACACATCTTAGCAACTAAAATGACAATAGTAAATTCTGAGTGACTGAAACAGTGTCTGGTACATAATTCATGTTAAATAAATGCATATTAATAAATGAATAGATATTTGTTACGAATATAAATATAGCAATGCAAAATAAAATTTTAAATGGTTTATGATGGTAAATTGTTCATAAACATTGTTAGAAAAAAGTAGGACTTTGCTGTAAAATTTCAGGTTCTAGATAGCACTACTTCACAAAATTTAGAGAGTTAACAGTATCTAGAGATGAAAACTTGGAAATAAACAAAAATTTGCATCCCTAATTCTGCTTTAGTATCCAGATTACTTATTTTACCTAAACCTTGCCCATTTACAAACACTGCCATTTTATATAATGTTTTGCAATGACACATTACATTACAAATTACAGCTCTTAATTGACAGACGCTGAAGAACTCCACTAGAAACACATTAGTTATATAACATTTCACAGCCTGCTTGAAACTGAGCAGGACCTGTGGGGCCATCCCAAGTTTAAAAGAAAAAAAGGCCTTTTTGTGTCCCCATTTTGGTTTGTAGGGAAAAGGCATCAGCCGCCTAAACTTATTTCCCTGAGTTTCAAAGATCTGGTGCAAACCATTCCTAATCAGGAATGTGAAGGAATGCAGAGACAAAGGAAACGCTGTCAAACAATGTGATGGTTTAGTCACTAAGTCGTGTTTGACTCTTGTGACCCCTTGGACTGTAGCCTGCCAGGATCCTCTGTCCATGGAATTTCCCAGGCAAGAATACTGACTGGAGTGGGTAGCCATTTCCTTCTCCAGGGAATCTTCCCAACCCAGGGATTGAATCCCAGTCTTCAACATTGCAGGCAGATTCTTTACCTTTACCAGCTAAGCCACCAGGGAAGTCAAACAATAATGCAGTGATAAAATCTTAGCTCCTTCTCAGGAGATATACCGAACTATCTGAGTTCTCCTGCGGGAAGTAAGGACCCCACCCACGTGGAGGATGGTAACTTCAGGCTGAGCACAAGACCCCTGGAGCACTGCCCTGTTATCTTACCACCAACCAATCAGAAGAAAGCCATATACCCTGCAGTTCTCACCCCAAATTCTGCCTTTAAAACTAAACATCTCTTCTGAAAACCGTCAGGGAGTTTGGCGGTTTTTAGCATCAGTTGCCTGTTCACTTTGCTTTGCCCTCATATAAACTGTTCTCAGTTCCAAATTCTGACATTTCAGTCTGTTTGGCCTCACTGTGTGTCGGGTGCACAAACTTGGGTTTAGCAACATGCTCACATTCCTAAAATCAAATTTTAGACTCATGCTACCATTGCCAATCGGAGTCTAAACTCTCTGAATGTGGCACAATACTTCCCATGAGGCAGAGTTTATAGTTCAAAATGACATAAAATTTCAGCACTATAGCCACCAAAATAAATTAATAAGTTAAGAATGTTGATGGCATAGTCAGAGTGCAAGAGTAACATGTCCTTAAGTGAAGTTAGAGCAGAACATTTCTATGGAGTTCCTACCTAGATTTTATCCTGAGATATAGCAGACTAGATATCTATATATCGTGGGAGTTACCAATAATATGCATGTTCATGCTCAGCTGTTTCAGTCATGTCTGACTCTGCGACTCCATGGACTGCCCACCAGGTTTCTCCGTACATGGGATTCTCCAGGCCAAGAATATTGGAGTAGGCTGCCATGCCCTCCTCCAGGGGATCTTCCCAAGTTACCAATAATTGTCATATTATCAAAGATACAAATTCAACATATATTTTTCTTATCCATTTTTAGGTAAAAGAGTACTTAAGTCTTTTTTTTTTTCATTTAATTAGTTGGAGGCTAATTACTTAACAATATTGTAGTGGTTTTTGTCATACATTGACATGAATCAGCCATGGATTTACATGTATTCCCCATCCTGAACCCCCCTCCCACCTCCCTCTCCACCAGATTCCTCTGGGGGGGCTGGATGCATGAGATAAGTGCTCCGGCCTGGTGTACTTAAGTCTTTCAATTAAACATGTCCTATTGTTTCAGCAGGGGCTTCCCAGATGGCTCAAGTGTAAAGAACCTTCCTGCCAATGCAGGAGATGCGGTTCAGTCTCTGGGTTGGGAAGATCTCCTGGATGAGGAAATGGCAACCCACTCTAGCATTCTTGCCTGGGAAATCCCATGGATAGGGAAGCCTGACATGCTACAGTCCATAGGGTCACAAAAATTTGGACTCGACTTAGTGATTCAGTCAGTTCAGTCACTCAGTCATGTCCGACTCTTTGCAACCCCATGGACTGCGGCACACTAGGCTTCCCTGGCCACCACCAACTCCCGGAGCCTACTCAAACTCATGTCCATCGCGTTGGTGATGCCATCCAACCATCTCATCTTCTGTTGTCCCCTTCTCCTCCCACATGGAGAAAGGAATGGTAAGCCACTTCAGTATTCTTGCCTTAAGAACCCCATGAACAGTATGAAAAGACTTAGTGACTAAACAACAACAACTGTTTCAGCAAGTCTAATGGAGGGTCATCTTATTCAGATAAATAACTCTAGAGCAATTAGTCCCAGCTGATGACTGATTTTATAATATTAGTTGAATATTGGGTGGGATGCAAACAAATCTACCAGAATTTTCCTAGGCAATTTGCCAGAGAGAATTCTCGTCAAGAAAAACAGAGCTGTGATTTCAACTTTGAACTATGAACTGTACATTGTGTGAACATGTCAAATACACATCCCACAAATAACCTCATGCTCTTTTTGAAAAATCTTGCCAAATGCAATGAATCTGATTTAGTGGAAAAAAATGTTGAAGGCCAAGAAAAACACACATATTGTGTATAGAGTGTCAATAATTCCGGAAATATTAGTTTACCTCTATTTATGATTTCACTTTAAAAGAATGCAGTGTTGTTTCTGCTGAAATATTTTTACCATAATTAGTTCATTTTTCTCCCAAGGAAACATTTTCTTCACATGTTACTACACTTATACATTATTTTCTTAGAGTAATTAATGCAGCTTTTAAAATATGATGCTATTGAAGTCAGGGTTTCTGATTTTGCACTCCCAGCCATTCCCCATTCCCATGAGGAATTCTTAAATTATTAAAATTATATCCTGTGACCTAAATTCTGCCCACATCACTTTACAGAATACAGATAAAAAATTGTACCTCCCTGTTTTCAATATAAAATATTTTTAATAATACGATATCAGATAGATACAAATAGTGGAAGAATGAAAACACAAATTTTGCAGAATCAAGAATCAAACTAGAAATAAAAGGACAGTTATTCATAGGAAGTACTGTAATACAGGGGCTTCCCTGGCGGCTCAGTGGAAAAGAATCCTACAGTTCATAGGGTCGCAAAGAGTCAGACACAACTTAGGGACTAAACAACAACAAACAGTTGTAATGCAGAGCCAAGGAACAACATCAAAATGGGTGTCTGAAGTAACAAACAGGAATAAGTTGGGCTACTCAACAAACTGCAAAAAATGCACCCCTAAATTTATATTGATTTTTCATGGGGGAGAGGGAATACAGTTTCTTTAGTGTCTAATGTGTAGCATATTAACCTTACTAATTATCTTCCGAGAAATGTAAAGTTCAAATGAAGAGCTACTTTTAAAATCACCGATGATTCCTCTTATTTCATAATATTTAATAAGATATTTAATATGTGGCAGATAGTAGACATTAAATAGCCATTTCTGAATAAATATAAATAGACAAAAACACATCAGGAAAATAAACCACAATGAAAAATAAAATTTGCATCTGCTATTAAATATAAAAACATAAAGAGAATGACTGCCTCTGCCCTTTTATACAAGTTCTGAGCATTATAGGTAGTTGAAATAAAAACAAAATGTTCTAAATGCCTTCATCAATATATTGCAATATACCTTTATGTCTTATTTAGATACATAAATTGCTGTTTAATAAAGTACCTTGATTTCAGAAATAAAAAAACTACACTCACTAATGGTGACAACTACATCCTACAGAACATTAGATTAAGATTAGAATAGATCAGATTAAGATTAAGATCTTACAAGGGTCACATTACTCTTTGAGGACTGAATATTAAAACAATGAGCCCTATCTACAGAAATGTGCACATCTTATACAAAATACCATACTCAATTTGGGGACTATTCATGCCATTCATTGAAACCTGAAAAGGCCCATAAGATCCAGATTAAGAAAGCGTCCTAAAGAGGAGATGACAATAAAGCTACAGATTTGTTATTACCTCTTTAAAAAGCCAAGAAAGATTATTATATCAGTGCATCATATAACATCCCACATATTACAGGAAACAAGTCACTTTGAATTTATATTCCCCAAGCTAAAATTAGTTTTAATAGGTATTAATAGACTAAATTTTATTAATTGATAATATGCAAAGTAAAATAAAATGAAATATGTTGGAGAGAAATTATGTAGTTAAATAAATTTGAATTGTTTAATTGTGAAGAGCTTCCCTGGTGGCCCGGTGGTAAAGAGTTCACCTGCCAATGCAGGAGATGCAGATTCAGTCCCTGGGTCAGGAAAATCCCATGGAGAATGAAATGGTAACCCACTTCACTATTCTTGCCTGGAGAAAATCATGGACAGAGGAACCTGGCGGACTACAGTCCATGGGGTTGCAAAAGAGTCAGACATGACTGAGCAATTAAACAATAATTATTAATATGTCAGTTCAGTTCAGTTCAGTTCAGTCACCCAGTCATGTCTGACTCTTTGCGACCCCATGAATCGCAGCACACCTGTCCTCCCTGTCCATCACAAAGTCCCGGAGTTTACTCAAACTCATGCCCATCGAGTCAGTGATGCCATCCAGCCATCTCATCCTCTGTTGTCCCCTTCTCCCCCTGCCCCCAATCCCTCCCAGCATCAGGGTCTTTTCCAATGAGTCAGCTCTTCACATGAGGTGGCCAAAGTATTGGAGTTTCAGCTTCAGCATCAGTCCTTCCAATGAACACCCAGGACTGATCTCCTTCAGGTTGGACTGGTTGGATCTGGTTGCAGTCCAAGGGACTCTCAAGAGTCTTCTCCAACACCACAGTTCAAAAGCATCAATTTTTCAGCGCTCAGCTTTCTTCACAGTCCAACTCTCACATCCATACATGATCATTGGAAAAACCACAGCCTTGACCAGACGGACCTGTGTTGGCAAAGTAATGTCTCTGCCTTTTAATATGTAGAATTATATAATTAAATGCTAGATTAAACAAGTTTAAGCAGGAATTTGTTCACTACACAACTTTTGAGAGTTGCTACCATACAAATACACAAAAGGGGGACAGGTTATATACCATTTTTTTTGACCATGAAGTCCACTTTTCCTCAAAACACTTGTTACTTGTTGCTGGAATTTAGTTATGATGGCTGTGGTAGAGCTACAATGCAGGAGACCCATGTTCAGTCATTGGGTCGGGAAGACCCCCTGGAGAAGGGAATGACAATCCACTCCAGTATTCTTGCCTGGAGAATTCCATGGGCAGAGGAGCCTGGAGAACTACGGTCCATGGGGTCACAAAGATTTGGACATGACCGAGTGACTATCACCATCATCATCATCATCATATGGTAATTAAAAGGCAAAGACTGGCAGAGTGAGTTAAACTATGGACTAACTATATGCTGTCTAAAGAAATTCACCTCAAATACAACAATATAGGTCAGCTCAGAGTAAAAGCATTAAAAAGGATATATCATGCACACATTAGTTAAAGGAAAGTAGGAGTGGCTATATTAATATCACATAAAATAAACTTTAGAGTGAGGAAAATTACCATAAACAGAGAGACACATAAACTAGAGATAATAGGGCAAATCAATCATGAAGATATAATAATCCTAAATGAGTATAAACTAAATAACAGAGCTGCAAATTGGGGTTTAACAGAGCTACACCCCAAACTGCTAGAACTGAAAAGAAAAATAAATATATTCAAAAGTATACTTGGAAAAAAAAAAGAAAGAAGAAAAAAGTATACTTGGAGCCTTCAATACTTCTCTCTCAACAATTGATAAAACAATCAGACAGAAAATCAGCAAGAATATAGAAGAACTTGACAACATCATCAACCAAAAGAATCTCAACATTTATAGAACAATTAACCCAACAACAGCATAATACACATTTTTTTTCAAGTGCATGAGAAATATACATCATGATAGACTATATTATGGGCCATAAAACAACTCTCAAAATTTAAAATAATTCAAATCACATTCAGTGTGTTCTCCGAAAAGAAAATAACTAGAAATGAACAAGGAAGATAACAGGAAGATCTACAAACACTTAGGAACTAAATAACACACTTCAAAGGTAAAGAATCTGCCTATAATGCAGGAGACCCAGGTTCAATGCCTGGGTCAGGAAGATCCCTTGGAGAAGGAAATGGCAACCCACTCCAGTATTCTTGCTTGGAGAATTCCTTGGACAGAGGAGCCTGACAGGCTACAGTCCACACAGTCCATAAGGTCGCAAAGAGTCAGACAAAACTTAGTGACTAACATTTTCACCTTAAAATAATAAATAGATGAAAAAGAAAAGCTCAAGAAAAATTTAAAAATACATTGAACAGAATGAAAATGCATCAATCTATGGGAGATAGCTAACAGTGCTGAGACCAAAAAAAATTTACAGAATGAACTTACTGCAGTAAAAAAAAAGGGAAAATTCTCAAATCAATCATTTAAGCTCCCACATAAAGAACCTCAAAAAAGAAGAGCAGAATAAACCCTGAGGTAGCAGAAGGATGAAAAAAGTAAAGAGAAGAAACTAGTGAAATTGGAACGGCACAGAAAAGCCAAAATTGGCCCACAAAAATAATGTCCAACTGATATTTGACAGAAGTGAAAAAGCAATTCAATGTAAAAAAAACAAAAACAAAAAAATCACTTCTTAAATAAACAATGGTGGACAATTAAATGTTCATAAGCCAGAAAATGAAACTCAACCTAAATCTCATTTTATACAAAAATCAGCTCAAAAACGTGCCACAGATGAAAATATGAAACACAAAATTACAAAACTTTTAGAAGGAAAAAAAAAGAAAACTTGAAGATCAAGGTTTAGGTTGAATGTCCTTCAGTTCAGTTCAGTTCAGTCACTCAGTCATGTCCAACTCTTTGCAACCCCATGAACCACAACACGCCAGGCCTCCCTGTCCATCACCAACTCCCTGAGTTTCCCCAAACTCATGTCCTTTGAGTTGGTGATGCCATCCAACTATCTCATCCTCTGTCATCCCCTTCTCCTCCTGCCCTCAATCTTTTCCAGCATCAGGGTCTTTTCAAATGAGTCAGCTCTTCGCATCAGGTGGCCAAAATATTGGAGTTTCAGCTTCAACATCAGTCCTTCCAATGAACACCCAGGACTGATCTCCTTTAGGATGGACTGGTTGGATCTCCTTGCAGTCCAAGAGACTGTCAAGAGTCTTCTCCAACACCACAGTACTTAGACAACACCAAAACGAAAAAATGATAAGTTGGAATTTGTCAAATTAAAAACCTTTGTTCTACAAAAGATCATGTGATAAATGTGAAAAGACAAGTTTAAGTCCATAAGAAAACACTTACAAACCACACAAAGAACTAGTCACTAAAATACATAAAGAACAGTTAAACACAACAGTTTAAAAAAAAGTCCAACTAGAATGTGGGCAAAAGACATGAAGAGACATGTCAACAAAGAAGATACAAAGGTGGCAAGTAAGTATTGGACTGCAAGGAGATCCAATCAGTCCATCTAAAGGAGATCACTCCTGGGCGTTCATTGGAAGGACTGATGTTGAAGCTGAAACTCCAATATTTTGGCCACCTGATGCGAAGAGCTGACTCATTTGAAAAGACCTTGATGCTGGGAAAGATTGAGGGCAGAAGGGAAAGGGGATGACAGAGGATGAGATGGCTGGATGGCATCACCGACTCAATGGACATGGGTTTGAGTAAACTCCGGGAGTTTGTGATGGACAGGGAGGCCTGGCGTGCTGCGGTTCATGGGGTCACAAAGAGTTGGACACGACTGAGTGACTGTACTAAATTGAACTGAAGTACAAGAAAAGATGTCCAGCATCAATAGCCAGTAGGAATGCCTTAAAACCACAAGGAGATATCACTCTACAGCTGGGGGAATGGTAAGACAAAAACCAGTAGCAACCCCACAAGCTGGCCAGGATGCAGAGACTCTGTATCACTCATACTTTGTTGTTGATACAGACACTCTAAAAAGTTTAGCATATTCATAAAAACCTGAAATGTGATTATCATATAACCCAGCAATTGCACTTCTGGGCATATATCCCAGAGAAATAAAAAAATCACATTCACCAAAAAACCTGTACACCTATGTCTATAACAGCCTTATTCATAACAGTCAAAACAACTCAGATATCTTTCAATGGGTGAATGATTAAGCAAACTGTGGTACAATCCATACCATGAATAACTACCAAGCAATAAAAAGGAATGAACTTTTGATACACACAATGACCTCAGTGAAGCTCCAGAAAATTATGCTGAATGAAAAAAAAAAAAGAAAAGCCAACCCCAGGTTACATATTGTACCACTCCATTTAATGTAAGGTTCCTGAAATGACAAAATTATAGAAATGAAGAACACATTTGCAGTTGTCAAGGGTTATAAGGAAGGAGTGGTGGTGAGTGAGAGTGACTATGGCTATACCAGGGCATATACCAGAGCAGAAGAGATCCTTGTAGTGAGGAAAAAGTTCTCTATCTTGACTGCATCAATGTCAATATCAAGGCCACAGTGTGTCATAGTTCTGCAGAATGTTGTCATTGAGCGGGGGATGGCTAAAGGATATATGGGATCTCTATTATTTCTTACAACTACAACTAAATCTACAAATACCTCAAAATAAAATTTTATATTCAAAGACATTTACATAAAGATTAATAAATATGCTACCAGTATTTATTATCAACAGAAAATCAAGAGATGATTGTGGAAATTAATACATGAACCTTAGATTGTTTTTGTTCAGCTCCATCACCTGTCTTGGTTTTATCTGCGTTATATCTCTGAATACTTTCTCAACCAACCTCTTCCACCAAAGGCCCCCACCAATTCTATGCTTCTAGCTGACTGTATTCCATATCTTCTTCCAACAATGCTATGTGGCCCAGAAAAAAAGCCAGAAATTTATGAGTTTCTTAAGCATTTGTTGACCTTTTTCTTCTACTTGTTGTTTAGTCACTCAGTCCTGTGCAAGTCTTTGTGATACCATGGACTGCCACACATCAGGTTTCTTGGTCCTTCACTATCCCTAGGAGTTTGCTCAAACTCATGTCCATTGAGTCGGTGAAAAGTGAAAGTGAAAATGTTGGTTGCTCAGTCATGTCCAGCTGTCCTCCAGGTTCCTCTGTCCATGGGATTCTCCAGGCAACAATACTGGAGTGGGTTGCCATTTCCTTTTCCAGCGGATCTTCCTGACCCAGAGATGGAATTCGGGTCTCTCGCATTGCAGATGGATTCTTTACCATCTAAGCCACCAAGAAAGTCCCTGGTAATATCATCCAAATATCTCATGCTCTGTTGCCCTCTTCTGTTCCTGCCCTCAATCTCTGCCAGCATCAAGATTTTTTCCAGTGAGTTGGCTCTTCGCATCAGGTAGCCAAAGTACTGGAGCTTCAGCCTCAGCATCGGTCTTTCCAATGAATATTTACAGCTGCTTTTTTAGGATTGACTGGTTTGATCTCCTTGCTGTCCAAGGAACTCTCAAGAGTCTTCTCTGACACCACAGTTCAAAAGCCTCAATTCTTCAGCACTCAGCCTTCTTCATTGTCCAACTCTCAGATCCATACATAACTACTAGAAAAACCATAGCTTTGACCATACAGCCCTTTTTGGACCTTTTTTTGGTAAAGTGATGTCTCTGCTTTATAATACGCTGTCTAGGTTTGTTACAGCTTTTCTTCCAAGGAGAAAGCATTTTTTAATTTCATGGCTACAATCACCATCCACAGTGATTTTGGAGACCAAGAAAAGAAAATCTGTCACTGTTTCCACGTTTTTGTACTGCATGGGTACTAGTCTGAATCTTTTTTTTTAAAGCCAGTGAATCATGAATACAGACCTATCAGAAAGAACACCATACCATGAAAGGCCAGCGACATGTTCAGGAGACAGCTCTTGGCAAGGATGGTGAGGGAACTTCTAAAGTTTGCCAACTCATAAACATTCCTGAGGCTTCCCAGATGGCACCGGTGGAAAGAACACATCTGCCAATGCAGGAGACAAAAGAGACAATGGGTTTGATCCCTGGATCGGGAAGATCCCCAGGAGGAGGGCATGGCAATCCACTCTAGTATTCTTGCCTGGAGAATCCCATGTACAGAGGATCCAGGCAGGCTACAGTCCACAGGGTCACAAAGAGTCCTACATGACTGAAGCAACTTAGCACCCATGCACACAAACATTCCTGCCATGTTCTATTTCAAACTACTAATCAACTGGAAGAGAGATGGAGAATGGCCTCTTTTGCGTAAGAATATGATATTGAGGATTGGAAAACAAATATCAAATGCCTAAGATTTTGACCTTCAACTTTAAAAGCTGCAATGGAACTAGGAGGTATGTGTGAACTGAAATAAACTTATGTGATGTTAAATTAATGAAACAAGCCATCAGATTGAAGTGGTGCTAATGCCTGGGTGGCCTATGTAAACAAAACAAAATCTCAGCCTGTAAAAGCCTCAAGGTTATGAAATCAAAATGCTAAGGACAACCAACCACAAACAGCCAACAGGGTTTAAGTTATTTGTTGTTGTTGCTCTGTCGCTAAGTTGTGTCCAACTCTGCGACCCCATGGACTGCAGCACACCAGGCTCCTCTGTCCTTCGCTATTTCCCCAGAGTTTGCCCAAATTTATGTCCTTTGAGCCAGTGATGCTATCTAACCATCTCATCCTCTGCCGCCCCCTTCTCCTTTTGCCTTCGATCTTTAAGCTATAACCAATCAGCAATTTCCTTTCTTTGCTTCTGCATCCTCTCTAGGTAAGGCTTTCCCCTGGCTCTTGGCCAAGAAGTACTCCTAACGACTTCTGGTTTGGCACTGCCTAATTCAAATCAATTTTTGGCTCAAATAAGCTTTTTAAAAATTTTACTAAGCCTCAGTTCAGTTCAGTTCAGTCGCTCAGTCGTGTCCAACTCTTTGCGACCCCATGAATCGCAGCACGCCTATGCCTCAGTTTATCTTTTAACAGTGGTCACTTAAAATTGGTCACAATATTCCCCCTGAATATCTCTTGCTTAGTAGGCTCTAATGATCAAAGGCAAGTAGGGGCTGGAAGTGTCCTTCTCTACAACTCACCACCAGAATATGTGGAAAACAAAGTTAGCTTCACAATGATTCTGCCATGTGTATAAGCATTTATGGCAGGGGGATGCAAACCCAGGTCTGTAAGCAAGAAGTCCTCACAGGCCACTAGGCTCCAACAAGAGCCTCATATGAAAGATTCAGAGACAAACACAGCTTTCTACAAGCAAGATGAGCTGATCTAAGTGCTGGGCTGAATCACACAATGGCCCATCCTTTAAGTGCTGGGAAATGAGACTGAAGGAAAGTCTATGTATCTGTACCAATCCCAACAGATTAAACTGAGGGATGCTCCTAATTCTTCTACCACAGCCATGTAAAAGTGGTGGTGCTTATTTCACATATATTAAAAATTCCCACTTAATCAATGAAAATGTTTGTCTAAAATCATTTATTCTAGTTAATAGAATCTCATGCAGATTTAGATAATTCTCTGTTTGAAATGCTAACTTCTCTTAGTCTGTGGATTCCTGATTAGGTCATTTCAAACGTTAACAGATGTGGTTTAAAAATAAGTTACACATATATATCACATTTGCTATGCATATGATTTTAAAAATAATTTATAGACAATATAACAAAAACTGCCTTTAAGATTGCAGAATTTTACTTCAGGAAAATGCTATATTATTTAAATATGTTTATTTAAGTGCCATATGTGAATAAACGTGCAGAATATATGTGCATGCTGCTGCTGCTAAGACGCTTCAGTTGTGTTCGACTCTGTGCAACCTCATAGATGGCAGCCCACCAGGCTCCTCCATCCTTGGGATTCTCCAGGCAAGAACACTGGAGTGGGTTGCCATTGCCTTCTCAAGTGCCTTTTCTTTTAAGAAAAACTTGGAAAGACTAAACAAGCCTCAAAGAGTGGAAACAACATTTTGGTTCATTTGATTCTCACATTAAATATATTCAACCTATTTAACTATCTAGTGGGTTTTTTTTTTAATTTTTTGAGAAAATGTATTTGAAAATGTACTAAGTATTATACTACAAATGGTAATAGCTAATATTTCAGTTCAGTTCAGTCACTCAGCCATGTCCAACTCTGCGATCTCGAACCATACCACTCCAGGCCTCCCTGTCCATCACCAACTCCTGGAGCCTACACAAACTCATGTCCATTGAGTCAGTGATGTCATCTACCCATCTCAACCTCTGTCATCCCCTACTCCTCCTGCCTTCAATTTTTTCCAACATGAGGGTCTTTTCAAATGAGCCAGCTCTTCACATCAGGTGGCCAAAATATTGGAGTTTCAGCTTCAACATCAGTCCTTCCAATGAACACACAGGACTGATCTCCTTTAGGATGGACTGGTTGGATCTCCTTGCAGTCCAAGGGACTCTCAAGAGTCTTCTCCAACACCACAGTTCAAAAGCATCAGTTCTTCACCGCTCAGCTTTCTTTACAGCCCAACTCTCACATCCATCTATGACTACTGGAAAAACCATAGCCTTGACTAGACGGACCTTTCTTGACAAAGTAATGTCTCTGCTTTTTAATATGCTGTCTAGGTTGGTCATAACTTTCCTTCCAAGGAGTAAGCGTATTTTAATTTCATGGCTGTAATCACCATCTGCAGTGATTTTGGAGCCCAAAAAAATAAAGTCAGCCACTGTTTCCACTGTTTCCCCATCTATTTACCATGAAGTGATGGGAATGGATGCCACGATCTTAGTTTTCTGAATGTTGAGCTTTAAGCCAACTTTTTCACCCTCTTCTTTCACTATTTCATCAAGAGACTCTTCAGTTCCTCTTCACTTTCTGCCATAAGGGTGGGGTCATCTGCATATCTGAGGTTATTGATATTTCTTCCAGCAATCTTGATTCTAGCTTGTGCTTCATCCAGCCCAGTGTTTCTCATGATGTACTCTGCATATAAGTTAAATAAGCTGGGTGACAATATACAGCCTTGACGTACTCCTTCTCCTATTTGGAACCAGTCTGATGTTCCATGTCCAGTTCTAACTGTTGCTTCCTGACCTGCATACAGGAGGAGGCAGGTCAAGGTAGTCTGGTATTCCTATCTCTTTCAGAATTTTCCACAATTTACTGCGATCCACACAGTCAAAGGTTTTGGCATAGTCAATAAAGCAGAAATAGATGTTTTTCTGGAACTCTTCTTCAATGATCCAGCGAATGTTGGCAATTTGATCTCTAGTTCCTTTGCCTTTTCTAAAACCAGCTTGAACATCTGGAAGTTCACCGTTCATGTACTGCTTAAGCCTGGCTTGGAGAATTTTGAGCATTGCTTTACTAGCATGTGAGATGAGTACAATTGTGCAGTAGTTTGAGCATTCTTTGGCATTTCCTTTTTGGGACTGGAATTTAAACTGACCTTTTCCAGTCCTGTGGCCACCCACTGATGAGTTTTCTAAATTTGCTGACACACTGAGTGCAACACTTTCATGGCATCATCTTTTAGGATTTGAAATAGCGCAACTGGAATTCCATCACCTCCACTAGCTTTGTTCATAGTGATGCTTCCTAAGGCACGCTTGACTTCACATTCCACGATGTCTGGCTCTAAGTGAGTGATCACACCATCGTGATTATCTCGGTCATGAAGATCTTTTTTGTACAGTTCTTCTGAGTATTCTTGCCACCTCTTCTTAATATCTTCTGCTTCTGTTAGGTCCATGCCATTTCTGTCCTTTACTGAGCCCCATCTTTGCATGAAATGTTCCCTTTGTATCTCTAATGTTCTTGAAGAGATCTCTAGTCTTTCCTATTCTATTGTTTTCCACTATTTCTTTGTACTGATCGCTGAGGAAGGCTTTCTTATCTCTCCTTGCTATTCTTCAGAACTCTGCATTCAAATAGGTATATCTTTCCTTTTCTCCTTTGCTTTTCACTTCTCTTCTTTTCACAACTTTTTGTAAGACCTCCTCAGACAGCCATTTTGCTTTTTTGCATTTCTTTTTCTTGGGGATGGTCTTGATCCCTGTCTCCTGTACAATGTCATGAACCTCCATCCATAATTCATCAGGTACTCTATCAGATCTAGTTCCTTAAATCTCTTATTTCCACTGTATAATCATAAGGGATTTGATTTAGGTCATACCGGAATGGTCTAGTGGTTTTCCCCACTTTCTTCAATTTAAGTCTGAATTTGGCAATAAGGAGTTCATGATCTGAGCCACAGTCAGCTAATATTTACTGAATGCTTAACTAGTGATAGGCATTGTGCTAAATACCTGATACAATTTACATCTCTTTCTATCCATAGATCAACCCTCTTAGAAGGTATTACCATTGCCCCTATTTTATATATAAGAAAACTGAGGCGTAGAGCTTTTTTCAATAATACTTCCCCCATGGATCAGCTTTGCTCAAGTAGTTGTACCCAACTCTTTTTGACCTCAGGGACTGTAGCCCACCAGGCTCCACTGTCCATGGAATTTTCCAGGCAAGAATACTGGAGTGGGTTGTCACACTCTTCTCCAGGGGATCTTCCCTATCCAGGAATCAAACCCGCGTCTCCTGCATTGGCAGGCAGATCCTTCACCACTGCACCACCTGGAAAGCCCACGTGGAAGCGGTGAACCCAAGGTTCTAACGCAGATACTCCAGCCTCTGACTTCTGTTCTTAACCATTACCCAACGTTTCTATCCTAAACAAGCACTCTAGGCCCTCCCCATGGAGATTCTGATTCTGTAGGCCTAAGGGACCCAAGAATCTACATAAGCAAGAAGTCCTGTTGTAAGCAGATAGCGTAGGGAGATCCCTGGAAAAAGAGAACCAGGCATGGCTTTCTTGACTTATGAGAAGCTGTTTTGGGTTTAAGATATTTTGTGATCTAAGCCTGGCAAAAGTGCCTGTCCTTAAACAGAGCTCAGTAATTAAGGATCTTTAGGGAAGGGAGGGAAGGCAGGAACAAAGGAAAAGCAGTCAAGAAACAACTGTTAGGGGTGGGATGGGGAGGGAGTTTCAAGAGGGAGAGAACATATGTATACCTATGGCTGATTCATGATACAAGTTGATGTTTGGAAGAAACCAACAAAATTCTGTAATGCAAGTATCCTTCACTTAAAAAATAAACAAATTTTAAAATAAATAAATAAACAAATTTAAATTTAAAAAACAAACAGTTGTTGTTGTTGTTGTTCAGTCTCTAAGTTGTTTCTGACTCTTTGCAACCCCATGGACTGTAGCACACCCAGCTTCCCTGTCCTTCACTATCTCCCAGCGCTGGCTTAAACTCATGTCCATAGAGTCAGTAAAGCCATCCAACCATCTCATCCATTGTCATTTCCTTTTCCTTCTGCCCTCAGTCTTTCCCAGCATTAGGGTCTTTTCCATTGAGTTGGCTCCTCACATCAGGTGGCCAAATTATTGGAGCCTCAGTTTCAGCATCAGTCCTTCCAATGAATCTTCAGGGTTGATTTCCTTTAGGACTGACTGGTTTGATCTTGCAGTCCAAGGGACTCAAGAGCACCACAGTTCAAAAGCATCAGTTCTTCAGGGTGCAGCCTATGGTTCAACTCTCGCATCCGTACATGACTACTGGAAAAACTATTGTTCAATGAAACAGATTCTGAATTCCTCCTCAAGGAATATACATAACAACATGATACATATCTTTGAATTCTGTAGGAACTAAAGGCCCTCACCCAAGTAGGAGAATGGATGATGATATTTACCTTTCTTGACCTTAATTAACTTTACCAACAAAGGCCTGCCTAGTCAAAGCTATGGTTTTTCCAGTAGTCATGTATGGATGTGAGAGTTGGACTATAAAGAAAGCTGAGCATCAAAGAATTGATGCTTTTGAACTGTGATGTTGGAGAAGGCTCCTGAGAGTCCCTTGGACTGCAAGGAGATCCAACCAGTCCATCCTAAAGGAAATCAGTCCTGAATATTCATTGGAAGAACTGATGCTGAAGCTGAAGCTGCAATACTTTGGCCACCTGATGCAAAGAACTGACTCACTGGAAAAGACCCTGATTCTGGGAAAGATTGAACGCAGGAGGAGAAGGGGATGATAGAGGATGAAATGGTTGGATGGAATCACTGACTCAATGGGCATAAGTTTGAGCAAGCTCCGAGAGTTGGTGATGGACAGGGAAGCCTGGTGTGCTGAAGACCATGGGGTTGCAAAGAGTCAGATACAACAGTGACTGAACTGAACTGGACTCTGTCAACCTTTGCCCCTCTTCTATACTGAATTCTCCTATGCTCAAGCCTCTTCATGAGTATGCATGATCTTCAGCTTAAAACTTCCCTAATTTTGCTGTTCAAGGACACATTACTTTCGAAAATTTCCATACAACTTCAAGTAATGGACATTTGGGCTTCCCCAGTGGCTCAGACGGTAAAGATTGTGCCTACAATGCAGGAGACTCAGTTCAATCTCTGGGTCAGGAAGACCCCCTTGGAGAAGCAATCCACTCCATTATTCTTGCCTGTGGAGAAACCCATGGACAGAGGAGCCTGGTGGGCCACAGTCCATGGGGTCGCAAAGAGTCAGACACGACTGAGCAACTAACACTTTCACTTTCTCTAGATCTTTGGCTTGGTTGTGCCTTTTGCCTTGACACCCACCAGGAGGTGAACTCAGTTTTCGGATAATACACCCACAAGATTCTTATGAACATGTAAGTTTGGGAAATCCCACGTTATGTTATGCTAAATCAATGAAAATTCTAATGTATATATAACCTACATTCTAACATATGTGTAACCTAATTTGTAGCATATGTTCACAGAAATTCCTACATTTTAATTTTTTATGTACTATTTTAATTTGAGGATGAAAAACAACAGATAGTTTTCCATCTCCACATATTCCCCACCTTGGAAGATGTACTCCATATTAGAGAACTCCACATCCCAAAGAACATATCCAGAGCCTTCCAGAAAACACAGAAAAGCATGATGTATTGATCATATTAAAATATAGAGTGAAGAAATAAAGGCTAATAAAAACAACTTTTTTCCTCTCATAATCCTCTTTAAAAATAACTAAAATAATCTCCATTAAATAAACATTGAATCTGTTCAGGTTAAAGTGTGTGGAAATAGTCAATATGATAAACTTCAGTCTAATATTTTTAAAAAGTCCAACAGCAAAATGAAAACTAACAGCCGTAGAAACACTGTGAAACTGTCTTTGGTTGTTCAAGGGAGGAATTATCATTTTCCCTCCACCCGTCTAGGTTCTCAGGTGAGATCACCTATAAAAAAAGGCAGATTAACAGGAGAAAACAAACAGAAGCTTAATACTATGCATAACTCTTACAAAAATGGGAGATGTCCAAGAAAACTGAGTACCCAGGAAATGGCCCAAGCATCACCTTAAACACCATCTCCAGCTAAACAGATGGGAGATAGGGAGCCAGTCATGGGAGATTATCAGGCAAAGCACAATAAGCAAGGTTAAGGTTGTGATGCAGGGCCTCCTTGGTGGCTAAGTCGGTAAAGAATCCACCTCTGATGCAGGAGATGCCTGGGTCAGGAAGATTCCCTGGAGAAGGAAATGGCAACCCTCGCCAGTATTCTTGCTTGGGAAATCCCATGGACAGGGGGAGCCTGGAAGGCTACAGTTTTTTGGGTGACAAAAGTCAGGCACAACTTAGTAACTAAACCACCACCAAGGTTGCTATGCAGATTTAAGTTACAGCCTTCTCCACTGATAAAGAGTTTCTAGAGATTTGGACATCCTCCTCTTGCCCTTAGAGCTGGGAGACATCTTTACAAATAGAGATCTCCCTTATGAATGCAAACGTCTCTTGCTGCTGCCCTTTAGTCTCTCAGTTGTGTCTCACTCTTTGCAAACCATGGACTGTAGCCCACCAGGCTCCACTGTCCATGGGACTGGACAGGGTTGCCATTCCCTTCTCCAGGGGATCTTCACAAACTAGGGAATTAACTCACATCTCTTATGTCACCAGCATTGGGAGGCAGATTCTTTGCCACTCAGTTCAGTCACTCAGTCATGTTCAACTCTTTGCAACCCCATGGACTGCAGACACCAGGCTTCCCTGTCCATCGCCAACTCCTGGAACTTACTCAGACTCATGTCCATTGAGTCAGGGACGCCATCTAACCACCTCATCCACTGTCATCCTCTTCTCCTCCCACTTTCAATCTTTCCCAGCATCAGGGTCTTTTCTAGTGAGTAGGTTCAGGTGGCCAAAGTATTGGAGTTTCAGCTTCAGCATCAGTCCTTCCAATGAACATTCAGGACTGATTTCCTTTAAGATGGACTTGTTGGATCTCCTTGCAGTCCAAGCGACTCTCAAGAGCCTTCTCCAACATCACAGTTCAAAAGCATCAATTCTTCGGTGCTCAACTATGATTATAGTCCAACTCTCACATTCATACATGACTAGTGGAAAAACCATAGCCTTGACTAGATGGACCTGTGTTGACAAAGTAATTGTGTCCGCTTTTTAATATGCTGTCTAGGTTGGTCATAAGTTTTCTTCCAAACAGCAAGCGTCTTTTAATTTCAGGGCTGCACTCACCATCTGCAGTGATTTTGGAGACCAAAAAAATAAAGTCCCTCACTGCTTCCATCATTTCTCCATCTATCTGCCATGAAGTGATAGGACTGGATGCCATGATCTTAGTTTACTGAATGTTGTGTTTAAAGCCAACTTTTTCACTCTCCTCTTTAACTTTCATCAAGAGGCTCTTTGGTTCTTCTTTGCTTTCTGCCATAAAGGTAGTGTCATCTGCATATCTGAGATTATTGATATTTCTCCCAGCAATTTTGATTCCAGCTTGTGCTTCCTCCAGCCCAGCATTTCGCATGATGGACTCTGCACATAAGTCAAATAAGCAGGGTGACAATATCTAGCCTTGACAAACTACTTTCCCTATTTAGAACCAGTCTGTTGTTCCATGTCCAGTTCTGTTTCTTCTTGACCTGCATACAGATTTCTCAGGAGGCAGGTCAGGTGGTCTGATATTCCCATCTTTGGAAGAATTTTCCAGAGTTTATTATGATCCATACAGTCAAAGACTTTGGCATAGTCAATAAAGCAGAACTTCCAGGTGTTCAAGCTGGATTTAGAAAAGGCAGAGGAACCAGAGATCAAGTTACCAACATCCACTGGATCATCAAAAAAGCAAGACTGTTCCAGAAAAACATCTATTTCTGCTTTACTGACTATGCCAATCCTTTGACTGTGTGGATCACAATAAACTGTGGAAAATTCTGAAAGAGATGGGAATACCAGACCACCTGACCAGCCTCTTGAGAAACCTGTAGGCAGGTCAGGAAGCAACAGTTAGAAGTGGACATGGAACAACAGACTGGCTCCAAATAGGAAAAGGAGTACGTCAAGACTGTACATTGCCACCCTGCTTATATGCAGAGTACATCATGAGAAATGCTGGGCTGGATGAGGAACAAGCTAGAATCAAGATTGCCAGGAGAAATATCAATAACCTCAGATATGCAGATGACACCACCCTTATGGCAGAAAATGAAGAAGAACTAAAGAGTCTCTTGATGAAAGTGAAAGAAGAGGGTGAAAAAGTTGGCTTAAAGCTCAACATTCAGAAAACTAAGATCATGGCATCCGGTCCCATCACTTCATGGCAAATAGATGGGGAAACAGTGGAAACAGTGGCTGACTTTATTTTGGGGGGGCTCCAAAATCACTGCAGATAGTGATTACAGCCATGAAATTAAAATACGCTTACTTCTTAGAAGGAAAGTTATGACCAACCTAGACAGCATATTAAAAAGCAGAGACAATTACTTTGTCAACAAAGGTCCGTCTAGTCAAGGCTATGGTTTTTCCAGTAGTCATAGATGGATGTGAGAGTTGGGCTGTAAAGAAAGCTGAGCGGTGAAGAACTGATGCGTTTGAACTGTGGTGTTGGAGAAGACTCTTGAGAGTCCCTTGGACTGCAAGAAGACCCAACCAGTTCATCCTAAAAGAGATCAGTTTTGGGTGTTCATTGGAAGGACTGATGTTGAAGCTGAAACTCCAATACTTTGGCCACCTCATGCAAAGAACTGACTCATTGGAAAAGACCCTGATGCTAGGAAAGATGAGTGCAGGAGGAGAAGGGAATGACAGAGGATGAGATGGTTGGATGGCATCACCGACTCAATGGACATGAGTTTGGGTAGGCTCTGGGAGTTGGTGATGGACAGGGAGGCCTAGCATGTTGCGGTTCATGAGGTCACAAAGAGTTATACATGACTGAGCGACTGAACTGAAGTGAACTGAGATGTTTCTCTGGAACTCTCTTGCTTTTTCAATGACCCAAGAGATGTTGGCGATTTGATCTCTGGTTCTGCCTTTTCTAAATCCAGCTTGAACATGTGGAAGTTCACGGTTCATGTATTGCTGAAGCCTGGCTTGGAGAATTTTGAGCATTACTTCGCTAGGATGTGAGATGAATGCAATTGTGCAGTAGTTTAAGCATTCTTTGGCATTGCCCTTCTTCAGGATTAGAATGAAAACTGACGTTTTCCAGTCCTGTGGCTGCTGCTGAATTTTCCAAATTTGCTAGCATATTGAGTGCAGCATTTTTACAGCATCATCTTTTAGGATTTGAAATAGCTCAACTCAAATTCCATTACCTCCACTAGCTTTGTTCTTAGTGATGCTTCCTAAGGCCCACTTGACTTTGCATTCCAGGATGTCTGGCTCTAGGTGAATGATCACACCATTGTGGTTTTCTGGGTCATGAAGATTGAAGATCTTTTTTGTACAGTTCTTCTGTGTATTCTTGCCACTTCTTTATATCTTCTGCTTCTGTTAGGTCCATGCTGTTTCTGTCCTTTATTGTGCCCATCTTTGCATGAAATGTTCCCCTGGTATCTCTAATTTTCTTGAGGAGATTTCTAGTCTTTCCCATTCTATTGTTTCCCTCTATTTTCTTTTTGCATTGATCACTGAGGAAGGCTTTCCTATCTCTCTTTGTTATCTTTGGAATTCTTCACTCAAATGGGTATGTCTTTCCTTTCTCCTTTGCCTTTCACTTCTTTTCTTTCCTCAGCTATTTGTAAGGTCTCCACAGATAACCATTTTGCCTTTTTACATTTATTTTTCTTGATCACTGCCTCTTGTACAATATCACAACCTCTGTCCAAAGTTCTTCAGGCACTCTATCAGATCTAAACCCTTGAATCTATTTGTCACTTCCACTGTTTCATCATAAGGGATTTGATGTAGCTCATACCTGAATGGTCTAGTGATCTTCCCTACTTTCTTCAATTTAAGTCTGAATTTGGCAATAAGGAGTTCATGATCTGAGCCAGTCAGCTCCTGGTCTTGTTTTTGCTGATGGTATAGAGCTTCTCCATCTTTGGCTGCAAAGAATATAATCAATCTGATTTTGTACTGACCATCTGGTGATGTCCATGTGTAGAGTCTTCTCTTGTGTTGTTGGAAGAGGGTGTTTGCTATGACCAGTGCATTCTCTTGGCAAAACTCTGTTGGCCTTTGCCCTACTTCCTTTTGTACTCAAAGGCCAAATTTGCCTATTACTCCAGGTATCTCTTGACTTCCTACTTTTGCATTCCAGTCCCCTATAATGAAAAGGACATCTTTTTGGGGTGTTAGTTCTAGAAGGTCTTGTAGGTTTTCAAAACCGTTCAACTTCAGCTTTTTCAGCATTGCTGTTTGGGGCATAGCCTTGGATTACTGTGATATTGAATGGTTTGCCTTGGAAATCAACAGAGGTCATTCTGTCATTTTTGAGATTGCATCCAAGTACTGCATTTCGGACTCTATTGTTGACTATGATGGCTACTCCATTTCTTCTAGGGGATTCTTACCCACAGTAGTAGATATAATGGTCATCTGAGTTAAATTCACCCATTCCAGTCCATTTTAGTTCCCTGATTCCTAATATGTCAATGTTCACTCTTGCCGATGTTCATCTCCTGTTTAACCACTTCCAATTTGCCTTGATTCATGGATCAAATGTTCTAGGTTCCTAAGGAGTATTGCTCTTTACAGCATCAGACTTTACTTCCCTCACTGGTCACATCAACAACTGGGCATTGTTTTTGCTTTGGCTCTGTCCCTCCATTCTTTCTGGAGTTATTTCTCCACTAATCTCCAGCAGCATGTTGGGCACCTACTGATCTGGGGAGTTCATCTTTCAGTGTCCTATCTTTTTGCCTTTTCATGCTGTTCATGGGGTTCAAGGCAAGAATACTGAAGTGGTTTGCCATTCCTTTCTCCAGTGGACCACATTTTGTCAGAACTTTCCACCAGACCTGTCCATGTTGGGTGGCCCTACACAACGTGGCTCTTGAGTTAAGACAAGGCTGTGGTCCATGTGACCAGCACCACCTGGAAAGCGCAAATGTCTCCTACTTCTATTCAGTTTTTGAAACTTCTCTGTATCGGCTGCTTCTTAAAAAAGACCAGGCAAAGAGGATCCTCATCCCAAAAAGAGGCATATTTCGGGATGGCAAAACATGTTCCCATTCCCTTCAGAGATCAATTTTACTAAATATATAATATTATCAAAATTTTAATCCTCATAGTTGTAGACTTAATGATCCCTTTCTGCATATTGAGATAAAAATCCAACTTCATCTATAATTTTAAATACACACACACACACACACACACACACTCACTTGAAGCATTTCTAGTAAGCACAGCTTTCAGCAAGCATTTTTACCAGTCTTTTTTCACTTTAACCTAAGAGTCTGCTATTTTTACATAAGACTATAATCATTCCCCAGTGTAAAATCACTCCCCAGGCCATTCAGTGGCTTAATTGGCAACACCGCCTTTTACTAACAACTCCATGATAAACGGAATGTTTTTAAACAGTGAATATGTAACAAGGCAGCATGTGATTAAAATTCAATACATTATCTCTCTCGAATTTTATTGCTGCAGGTGCAGAAAACAACTGTTCAGAGGCTTGTGAAGGGCAAGGTTCCCTTTCACTGAAAACAATTCTATTTATACACCTGTTTTATAAAGATTCTAAGTGAAAAGACCAAGGAACAGATAACAGAACCAAGAAAACTACACTAAACACTTTCTTCACACAAGCCTGAATCAGTTCTCCCCAAGGAAAAGAAGGGGTGAGAATAATCCTTGATCTAGCGAAGGTTTCTCCAGAACTATGTAAGTGTATTCTCAGAAATTTAAGTGTAGTAGTTAAAGTGTTTGGAGAAGGCAATGGCACCCCACTCCAGTACTCTTGCCTGGAAAATCCCATGGACGGAGGAGCCTGGTAGGTTGCAGTCCATGGGTCGTTAAAAGAGTCGGACCCGACTGAGAGACTTCACTTTCACTTTTTGCTTTCATGCATTAGAGAAGGAAATGGCAACCACTCCAGTGTTCTTGCCTGGAGAATCCCAGGGACAGGGGAGCCTGGTGGGCTGCCATCTATGGGGTCGCACAGAGTCGGACACGACTGAAGCAACTTAGCAGCAGCAGCAGCAGTTAATGTGTTAGATTATAATTGGAAAATACTTTTTATCATGCTCCAATGGCAAAATAGTTACCAGGAGTAACAGCTAATTTTCTCTGTGCCATTTGTTACACAGTTATCCTTTTCAATGCAACAGGCATGTATTAAGCAACTACTATTCACTCAACAACTATTTACTGAGAGCCTACCATACGTCTTCAATGTACAATGTGAAAAAAAATCATGTGAGAAATTATGGGCTAGGCCTTGAGAGAGGTAAAAATGACTAACAGTAATAATAACAGTCTCCAGGAACAATTGGTACCATATCTTCCAATAATTCATGGACAAATGCTGATTCTAGGGGCTGGGCTGCCCCCTAGAGTGTATCAGGTCCCTGTCTATATAAACTAGTTGGTTAAATAAGTTACTTCAAAAATTCATGAGTCTATACAATGTCTAGTGATTGATGACAATTTAGGAAAATGGTAGAAAACAAGCACTTAAATTTTTTTTTTCTTTTTGGTCCAATGAGTGCATGTGAATCTGGGTGTCCCAAAAACTGAGTTTCTCTGCCAGGTTTACAATTAACTTCTCTATCCAAAACTTTAGTCTTTTTCTTGTCCTGCCCTCTGTTCCTCTTAGGATTGAGAAATATCAAAGAAAGAAGGGGACTGAAACCAAGTGGGACCTGTGGGGCCTTCCCGAATACAAAAGCCTTTCTTTGTCCTCCGCTGTTTGTAGAGCTTCCCTGGTAGAAAAAAGGTTTCCCTGGGGGGAAAAAGCTTTAGTCTCCTAGGCCTTCCTTGAGTTACAAAGAACAGACTCTCACCCCAAATGTTGCCTTTAAATACCCTTCCCTGACAGCCATCAGGGAGTTCAGGCCTTTCGAGCCCAAGCCACCTGTTCACGTTTGGTGTCTGCAATAAATGCTATACTTTCCTTCACTAGCACCCCATAGTGTCAGCAGACTGGCTTTGCTATGCGGTAGGCAAGTGAACTCAAGTTCACTCCAATAACACATGTGATAATTCCTCTTAATGTTTAGGTACCATCTCTTCTTCAACAGGTCCTGAAACTATCTCTTCATGTTCTTGATTAATTTCCTATCCCCTCTGGCAAGAAAAAGGTAAAAATGCTATTATTACTCATATCACCATGACTCTTTGGAATTTGTTTATATTGAAACAATATTTCCCTCTGCACTTTCCCAATACCAGTTATTTCACGCTAATTGAATCATTCCTAAGGAAGTTGCTTCATCCCTGATGCCACTCATGAATGCTGGCATCCAATGACATTCAAAAGATGACACTTGCTTTACTGATGATAACCACAAAAGCAAGTCTTACCCAGAGCATGCAGGAAAGTGTGAATAATAATTCTTTTTCCTGGTCATGATAAATTTATCTTCGGAACTTTATAACACAGAGCAAACATCTTCCAGTAGTGTCTCTTCTTGAAGTCTTCTGGATATAATTACTGAATTCATCGAATGTGAACTCTTTTGAAACTGTAACCCCACCTCCCACATACTGACAATAGAGTGCTGGTTAGAAGAAGAACCATGGTCAGTGAGAGAAGAGTCCCACTGAAGCAAGGGATGTCCTTCTCTTCCAACATGGCTTAAGATTGACTAGGGGAACATGCATCTACATAGATCCGAGATAAAATAGGATACCAATGAAGAGGGCCCACTGCTGTTGAGAGCAATGATTTCTAAAGTTCTCAGAGGGCAGGAACTTGGCCACTTAGGAGGCCCACCTGCAGAAAGGTGGGTGGCCTTCCTGGATGCCAGCAGAGGTGGGGGGGTGGGGTGCTGCTGAGAATAGGATGCATAACCTCAAGGCAGCACCACAGCTAGAACACAATGACAATACCTACACCCAAGTGGCTCAAGCACAAGACTCTTTCACTCTCCCAGAATCCTGAATTTGTTCACTGACATGCATGAGTGAGTTACCAATAATCAGTATGTCAGCACCATTCCTGTCACTCAGTCCTGCCCAACCAGAGAAAGAAATGCTACACCAGTCAGAAGAGGGATCTGCCCAGCAGACTGCCCCCCCCGGAACTCTAGCCCAACTGAGATGGGCTGAAATGACCCCAAAACTCAAGTCCCAGAGCTCTCAGGACATCTAATTGGCTTCCATCCTCAAGGAAGAGAGTTGGAGAACCCCCCTAGTGGAAGACACAGGGACTGCAGCTCACACAGTCCAGAACTCACCAGGGGCTGCTCGAGAACCCACCACCCGGCTTAGCAGATCCCAGGAACCAGAGGAGGATCCAAAACATTTGAGGGAAGGACTCCTGGTCACCAAATTTAGCTGGGCAGCTTTTATTTTTATTTGCTAAATCTGGCAATCCTAGCTATATCCAATTTTATTCATTCTAGGGATCACCCATAGTCTCTCTATTAAACTATGATTTTTCCATGATTAATTTTGGTTAATTTTTGTTATCTAGAATGTTTTTTGATAGTCTGAATATCTTTCATTGAATTTCAGAAGCTCTGAAATTCTGCCCCTCAAAAACCAGTTTTTAAACATTCAGGGTTCCTTTTCTCCTTTCCATTCATTTATCAAGCAAACATTTGTTAAGAGACTATTCTTGCCTGGCACTGTGCACTCTTCTTTTTCCACTGTTTTCTGATGGTCTTTTTTACCTCCAGTTTTACTGACATATAACTGAGACACAGCACTGTATAAGTTCAAGGTGTATAGTATAACATCTTGAATTACATGTATCATGAAATGAATATCACAATAATTTAACATCCATCATCTCATAAAGATGTCAAAAGAAGAAAAAGAAAAAAATGCTTTCCCCTTTTGTGATGAGAACTCTTTATGACTTACTCCCTTAGCAGATTTTAGTATATTAAATACAACACAACAGTGTTAGCTATCATGTGTTAGTCATCATGTGTCTATTACATCACCAATACTTATTTATAACCGGAAGTTTGTACCTTTTGACCACTTTCCTCCAATTACCCCTCTCATTTCCACCCAACTCTGGTAACTACAAATCTAATCTCTTATACAATGAGCTCAGAGTTCTTTTTCTTTTCTTCTTTTAGATTTGAGATATAAATGAGACTATACAGTATTTGCCTTTCTGTTTGACTTATTTCACTCTAACATAATGTCTTCTCGGTATACCCATGTCATCACAAAAGGCAGGCTCGCCTTCTTAATGGCTAAACCATATTTCATTTTACCAATATACACCACTGTCCTTTATCCATTTATATGCTGATGGACACTTAAGTTGTTTCCAGGTCTTGGCTATTATAAATAATGCTGCAGTGGACAGCAACAAGTAGGTCTTCAACATAATGTTATCATTTCTTGTGGATATAGTCCCAGATATATGGAATATATGGAATTGCTGGATCATAACAGGTTTATTTTTAATTTTTTTTTGAGAAATCCTCCATACTGTTTTCCAAAGGGGCTGTACCAGTTTACAATCTCACCAATAGTTCATAGAGGTTCTCCTTTTCTTCATCTTCTCATAAACTTTTGTTATCTCTTATGTTTTTGATGACAGCCATTCTAATTGGCAAGAGTTGATATCTTATTGTGGTATTTATTTGCATTTCCCTAATAGTTATACTGAGCTGACCTTTTCATTTATTTGTTGACCATTCATAAAGCTTCCTTGGAAAATGTCTATTCAGGTCCTTTGCCCATTTTTTTATTGAATTTTTGTTGTTGTTGTTGCTATCGAGGTGTATGAGTTTGTTTTATAGCTTGGATATCAAATTTATAATTTGCAAATATATTTGCAAATATTTTTTTCCCATTCTGTAGGCTATCTTTTTATTTTGTTGATTGTTTCTTTGGCTACGTGGAAGTTTTTAGTTTGATGTGTTGTTGTTTAGTCACTAAGTCACACCCGCTCCTTTTGTGACCCCGTGGACTAAAGCCCACCAGGCCCCTCTGCCCATGGGATTTCTCAGGCAAGAATACTAGAGTGGGTTGCCATTTTCTTTTCCTAGATTTTTCTTGTTTAGTTTTTACTTTATTGTACTTTAGATTACATAATGAAAAAAAAAATCATTGCAAAGATTTAGAAAGACTTTTTCCCATGTTTTCTTCTAGGAGTTTTATGGTTCCAGGTCTTATATTTAAGTCTTTAATACATTTCAGTTTCTTTTTGTGATGGTATGATATAGGAGTCCAGTTTCATGCTTTTACATGTGAATTCCCAATTTTCCCAGAACCATTTATTGAAGAGACTGTCTTCTCCCTTGAGTATTCTCAGTTCCCTTGTCAAAAATTAGCTGACCAGAAAGAATACTTTTTAAAATAACATTTTCAAGAAGGGCACATAGGTGAGAAAGTATTAATAGATGGTCAAAATGTTTGTCTGGTGTATATATATATATATATATACACATATGTGTGTGTGTGTGTAAATATATATACATACACACACAGTAAAAGTATCCAAGCAGAAGAAAATGGGTTCTCTACAAGAAAATGTACAAATAACTGTAAGACTGATTTTATATACATCTTCACATATATAAAATTTATATTGATCATCTACTGATTGTTGTTGTTGATCAATTGCTAAGTCATGTCCAGCTCTTTGTGACCCCATGGACTATAGCCTGCCAGGCTCCTCTGTCCATGGGGTTCTCTCAGAAAGAATACTGGAGTGGGTTGCCATTTCCTTCTCCAGGGGATCTTCCCAGACTGCCTAGTAATACTTTACCCTATTTAATTACTCACATGGCCAGGGCAGGGTGTTGACTGCCTAAAGACTGTATCTTATCACTGAATCCCCGGTGCTCAGTCCTGGTACAGGGCACTTACTCAATAAAAAATGGTTGAATAAATAAATGAGTTAATTAATTCCATTTAAGAAAAAACAAACAAACAAACAACAACAACAGAAAAAAAAAAAAAAAACGGGATGGGGAAAAGTAAAAAGCTGAGAAAGTGCAAGGCCCTGCAAGTAACCTCATTTGTAAGAAACCTGGATTCTGCATAAGAAAGTCCCGGGAGATGCAGTTAGAAATGAAGTTCATTACCAAGAAGTGGAGGGCTAAGCTGAAGATTCTCTTCTTAATTTGGGTAGCACTGGAAAAACCAATGCTTTCAGATTAGTAAAGGGGAAAAGTATTTATTTCCTCAGCTACAGAGGACTGTTTTCCATCAGGTCTGAAATGCCAACAACTTTATAGGGCACTGAATTATGGTGGGTAGTTACGAGTCCAAATTTAGTGGACTAAGAGTGACATCGCAGAATCACCCCATTCTTTGTTTCCTTAAGCCTTGGCCAGCTTCAAGCAAGGAATCATTCTTTCACTCTTTTACTATATAGGGAACAAATTACCTGTTCTTTCATCATTGTACACCAGCCTTTGGGACCATTAAACTCATATCACTGTATTTTATCTCATTAAGATGGGGGAAGAAAACAACTTTGACATTCACTTCTCTAAGTTTTACTGATGAATGGTCTCTTATAGAATATATCAAGTGACTATTTTTATGGTATGGACTCTTGCTGATGACAATAATCTCTAAAATTAATTCATATATAGGATTAAGTTCCTCAAAAGCCTTTCACATACAGTGACACTCTTTGAAATGCCAGTATAAAGTAAGTGGATAAAGAAGACCAATGAGAATAGTAGGGGTTTTGTTATTGTTGTTTTGTTATATTTGCTTTTGTGTAAAAGGTGCCTTTGAGCATTGGATAAAAACCACTGACTCACCTACTGCAAGATCTGCACAGAATACCATGGAGTTGCCAGGCCCTTGAAAGTCCATTCATAAAAAAATAAATACATACATACACAAATTAAGTCAAAAGTATATAAAATTCATTCTTGGATTCTCTTCTCCAATGAGTTTGGGGGACCAAGGTTTAAAACTTGATTTGGTCTTAAATTATTTCCCCTACTTATCTTTCTTATCTAAACATTTTAAGTAAGAGAATCACAAGACAGATGGAAATAAAAATTCATGAGAATGTAAGTAATCAGTAATTGCTAATTATTTAGAAAGCTGCTGTACCAAGAACACAAAATGTCATAAAGTAGATATACTGGCCTCCTAATTTCTCAAGATGGAAATCAATTTGAATTAAAACTAGTTTAAAATATAATTTTGGTTATTTATTCCACAAATGCCTATGATGATCTACAAAGTCCTGTGCAAGGGATTATGAGGGAAGCAGAGGGACTGAAACATAGTCCATGTCCTCAAGGAGATTATAATCAAACAGAAGCACTAAAAGCCTTCATAAGCCATGATCATAAACTTGAATGTGACTTGAGAAAATGTGACATGAGAAAAATACAGATAATATGACAGCAGGTAATAAGCTCCCAGAAGAAAAGGAAAATTGGGCTATCAAAGTGTATCACAAAAGGCTTCATGAAGTGTTTCAGCTGGGTTTTGAATAACAGATAGGACTGTACAGTATATGAGGAAATTAAGAAAGAGGTCTTCTTAGAAGAACAAGTGCCTGGCAGGAAGCAGCCCCAATATATAGTTTTTCAACAAATGAACAAAGGGCTGGGAAAAGGCAAAGAAGCAATCAGTGCAAACCCTATGTGAGCCACAAAGAGCAGCTTATTTTAGTGAAATTAAATATGAAATAAATACAAATACTTATAAAGTAAATATGAAATATCAAATTGCCAACATCTGTTGGATCATTTTAAAAAGCAAGAGAATTCATGAAAAACATCTGCTTCTGTTTCATTGACTACACTAAAACCTGTAACTGTGTAGATCACAACAAACTGTGGGAAATTCTTAAAGAGATGGGAATACCAGGCCACATTTCCTGCCTCCTGAGAAACCTGTATCCAGGTCAAGAAGCAACACCAAGAACTGGACATGGAACAACAGACTGGTTCCAATTTGGGAAAGGACTACACCAAGGTTGTATACTGTCACCCTGCTTATTTAACTTCTATGCAGAGTAAATCATGTGAAATGCCGGGTTGGATGAAGCATAAGCTGGAATCAAGATTGCCAGGAGAAGTATCAATAAACTCAGATACACAGATGACACCACACTTATGGCAGAAAGCAAAGAGGAACTAAAGAGCCTCTTGATGAAAGTAAAAGAGGAGAGTGAAAAACTTTGCTTAAAACTCGATAATCAAAAAATGAAGATCATGGCATCTGTTCCCAACAACTCATGGCAAATAGATGAGGAAACAACAACAGACTTTATTTTCATGGTTTCCAAAATCACTGAGGATGGTGACTGAAGCCATGAAATTAAAAGATGCTTGCTCCTTGGAAGAAAAGCTATGACAAACCTAGAAAGCGCATTAAGAAGCAAAGACATTATTTTGCCAACAAAGATCCATATAGTCAAGGCTGTGATTTTCCCAGCAGTCATGTAGGGATGTGAGAGTTGGACCATAAAGAAGGCTGAGCACTAAAGAATTGATGCTTTCAAACTTCAGTGTTGGAAAAGATTCTTGAGAGTCCCTTGGACAGCAAGGAGATCAAACCAGTCAATCCTAAAGGAAGTCAACCCTGAATATTCATTGGAAGGACGGATGCTAAAGCTGAAGCTCCAATACTTTGGCCACCTGATGTGAAGAGGCAACTCATTGGAAAAGACCCTGATGCTGCGAAAGACTGAAGACAGGAGAAGGGGACGAAAGAGGGTGAGATGGTTGGATGGCATCATCAACTCAATGTACACGAGTTTGAGCAAACTCCAGGAGATGGTAAAGGACAGGAAGCCTGGCACACTGCAGTCCATGGGGTCACAAAGAGTCAGACACGACTGAGCAACTGAACAACAAAATATGAAGATGAGTTGTGAGGAATCAGATAGAAAAGTAGCTTAGAACAGTGAGTGAGGGAAAGCTGTCAGAGTGTTTTAAGCTAGAGAGGAGCAAAACCAGAGCTGCATTTTAATGAGAACAGAGCAGAACATAAGATCTAAGGGCAGAAAGGATGGCTGGGAGGCATAGAATCATGAGGCATGTCATAACCACCCTCTCGTCAAAACCTCCCTAATACATGGCAAGGCATCACCCAGCATCTTGGGTGCAAAGCCCTGGAAACACTCTTTAATGTAATGAAACAGAAAAGACAATTGGATTTCGAATTGCCACCCAATTGTGAAACTAATCCTTCTATAATAGGAAAAATGACTTAGTATTGCCAAAACAGAAACAAAACATGCTGATACCACCTCAAGGAAAGAGCCAGCAGCACAACATCAGAGTATTTGCATCTGGCCTCACATCCAGGATGGGGCTATTCTACTGCTGATGAGCTGCTGTGAGAGCACTCCTGTCACAGTGCCTTTCTTTTCTGAGTGTCAATGTTATGGGCCTCTACCAAACCCCCAAGCTTCACCATCTATACACAGGAGATCATTTTAACTCATTTTAAGCCAGTAATTATAATACAAGGATGTAATTTATAAAAATCAGTCATTCAGTTCAGTCACTCAGTCGTGTCCAACTCTTGGTGACCCCATGGACTGCAGCACGCCAGGCTTCCCTGTCCATCACCAACTCCCGGAGCCTGCTGAAACTCATGTCCATAGAGTCAGTGATGCCATCCAACCATCTCATCCTCTGTCATCCCCTTCTCCTCCTGCCTTCAGTCTTTCCCAGCATCAAGGTCTTTTCCAATATTTTATTTTTATAAAATAACTCCCTGTATTATCACATCATGTATGGATGTGAGATTTGGACCATAAAGAAAGCTGAGCACTGAAGAAGTGTTGCTTTTGAATTGTGGTGCTGGAGAAGATGATTGAGAGTCCCTTGGACAGCAAGGAAATCACACTGGTCAATCCTAAAGGAAATCAACCCTGGATAATCATTGGAATGACAGGTGCTGAAACTGAAGCTCCAATATTTTGACCACATGATACAAAGAGCCAATTCATTGGAAAAGACCCTGATGCTGGGAAAGATTGAGGGCAGGAGGAGAAGGGGGCAACAGAGGATGAGATGGTTGAATGGCATCACTGACTCAATGGACATGTAAGTGTAAGTGAAGTCACTCAATCGTGTCTGACTCTTTGCAATCCCATGGACTGAAGTCTGCCAGGCTCCTCTGTCCACGGGATTCTCCAGGCAAGAATACTAGAATGGGTTGCCATTCTTTTCTCCAGGGGAACTTCCCGACCCAGGGATAGAACCCGGGTCTCCCACTTTATGTGCCGATTCTTTACCATCTGAGCCACCAGGGAAGCCCCAATGGACATAAGTTTGAGCTAACTCCAGGAGATAGTTAAAGACAAGGAAGCCTGGCATGGTGCAGTCCATGGGGTCACAAGGAGCAACTGAACAACAACAATTATCTAATTTGCTCATTAAAATAGAATTTTATAAGAATTGTGCTCATTTTACTCAAAGTAGTGATAGGTGAGATGAAGTTTATGTAAATGTCACAGAAACTCTTGCTATATTTCTTTTCTTTCTGATGCACAGAAATGTGTGAATTTACAATTTCAGACAGATAAGTAGTCCAGCTATTTATACCAAATATGCTGAGATACAGAATATATCTGCTTTTAACACATTTCAGATAAATATGTCTTAAATTATAAATGTTCAAAAGCAGGATAGTAGGTCTTTTGTCAAAAGCTAACAAAAATAAAACAATGTAGAAATTAAAACAATAAAATATGTATGAGGTAAATAATAATTAGAACACAGTATTGACAATTTTGTCCTGTAACAAAACCATAATTTTGATGGTAAAGTCAAAGAGACCATCAAAAAGACATCCCATAACTAAGATGTTTGTGAAATCACTGCAGATGGTGACTGCAGCCATGAAATTTAAAAAGGCTTGCTCCTTGGAAGAAAAGTTATGACCAACCTAGACAGCATATTAAAAAGCAGAGTAAACATTAGTTTATCGACAAAGGTCCATCTAGTCAAAGCTATGGTTATTCCAGTAGTCATGTATGGATGTGAGAGTTGGACTATAAAGAAAGCTGAGCACGAAAGAATTGATGCTTTTGAACTGTGATGTTGGAGAAGACTCTTGAGAGTCCCTTGGACTGCAAGGAGATCCAACCAGTCCATCCTAAAGGAAATCAGTCCTGAATGTTCATTTGAAGGACTGACGCTGAAGCTGAAATTCCAATACCTTGGCCACCTGATGCAAAAAACTGACTCATTAGAAAAGATCCTGATGCTGGAAAAGATTGAAGGTGGGAGGAGAAGGGGACAACAGAGGATGAGATGGTTGGATGGCATCACTGGAGAAGAAAATGGCATCACTGACTCGATGGACAAGAGTTTGAGTAAGATCCAGGAGGGACAAGGAAGTCTGGCATGCTGCAGTCCACAGGGTCTCAAAGAGCTGGACACAACTGAGCAACTGAACTTGACTGGACATAACTTTTTGGTAGCCCTGGCAATATGAGTATCAACTGCCTTTCCAGCATTTATACTAATGATAATTCGTGCATGCTTTCAGCAGTCTTTCAAGAAAAGAATATTTTTCAAAAAGCCAACAGAGAGAGAAATGAGAAGGCAAGTCATGACTTTCAGTATTTCCAAAAGACACATCTGATAAAGGACAGTTTCCCAAAATATACAGAGAACTCTTAAAACTAAACAAGAAAACAAACAACTGATTTTTAAAATGGATCTAAGACCTTAACAGATACCTCACCGCAAATGAAAAATATGTATAATCAAAATAAACCTGCCAAGAAAGATGCAATTCCTCTAAGGTACCCCAAGGATAGTTTCACATGGATGTTAGGGGTAGAAAGGGGACTAGAAATAGAAGATGGAACCTATTAGGATATAACATATATCTTTCAAAGAATGGGGCAGGGAAGGCTCCATGCCCCTTGACAATACTTCTGCCACAGCACTCCACCCACATCTGTTCTGCCTTTTCATGCTGCACATGAGATTTCAGTGGCAAAAAGATTCTGCTGAAGGAAAAGTAAAAACCTTTGAAAACCACCAACCTAATTACTGTGCTTCATTTTCTTCCTTAAACTTGATGAAAAACTACTTCAGAACTATGTAAAAATCCTTTGATTATTAAGGATAAAGTTTTGAACTGGTTTCTATTTAAAAATTAGATTTGGAATAATATTCTTCTCTAGCTGCATTTCCCAGCCATATCCCACTGCACCATAACTGCCCACCCATTTCCTGCATGCTCATCACACTCCAAGACAACAACTGAGTCTCCTTTTCAAAGATTCTGATGCTTCTTAAGAGGGCAGTGGACCCTAGACTTTGCTCTCTCAGCCAGAAGTAACTGGATCCGGGTCGGTCACAATTATGGCAGTTGTGACTCACGACTTTTATGAGTTTCTGATGGCTTGAATGGACAGACATTTAAGGCTGCATCCGTCACTTTAAGGCATACACCCAGAGTAATAGCGGAGCAGGTTTGTAGCTAAAGACTGAAAAGAATGACACAGACAGGCACACAAAAGCAGAAGTGAGGAACTATGAGACACTGGAGAGACAGAAAAAGTAAGCCTCGTTCCCGATTTCGCAGTTCCTGGGCTCTGGCCTTATGAGACCGAGCCACCAAACAGGCTTCTGTCCTTTTCATACAAAATTCTAAGGCATCTACTCTCCACGGTTCCTCCAGTTTCTTGGCCCCTTCCAGACTCTTCTTCCTTTTCTTTCACTCTTGTAGAGTGAGTTTCCCCCTCAGAAATGTGCATGTTACAAATAGAGTTTTGCTAAAGGAAATAAGCTACCTCTGTAGGTGTGAGCACCTGCCGGTATAGCTGTATCTCCAGCTCCTGAATCCTATCCTGGGAGGCATCACAGGTGAAGTCATTCATACACAGCCTTGTTATCTTCCCCCACCCCTGGTCTCTTCTCAGGAAGTCTGCTGCATGCACAAGCATCTAAGGGTGAGACCTCAAAGTTGCAGACAGCACCACAGTCAACACCTAAGTAATGACACCAATGTCTGGGTCTTGCTCTCCAATTCCACTCCCCCCATTCTCTCTTAAACCCATTCCAATCAGACTTGTTCTGCTATTATTGATGTCATCACACAGGCAGCTTTGGGATACAAGCCACCATCTTTTCAGCCTTTTAAACTCTGCTAATAAATATTAGTGATAAGCTGAGAAACTTCTAAGGGCCTATTTAAGTAGTTTTTGATTGATATTTGGATCTATTTATAAAACTAAATACCTTCAAAGATACTAAAGCAGATCATAAACTCAATATATTCAATTTCCTTTTTAAATACTTTGTCTTATTAAGAAAAAACTTTCTAAAATGTTTAAGTATTTTTTATATATTTAGTAAATTAAACACATAAAAAGGGAAATCTTAAGTTTTCTTAAATATCCTGAAAGTGAAGGTGGCTTAGTCGTGTCCAACTCTTTGTAACCCCATGGACATATACAGACCATGGAATTCTCCAGGCCAGAATACTGGAGTGAGTAACCTTTCTCTTCTCCAGAAGATCTTCCCAACCCAGGGATCGAACCCAGGTCTCCCACTTTGCAGGCGGATTCTTTACCATCTGAGCCACAAGGGAAGCCCAAGAATACTAGAGTGGGTAGCCTATCCCTTCTCCAGAGGACCTTCCTGACCCAGGAATCAAATGGGGGATCTCCTGCATTGCAGGTGGATTCTTTACCAACTGAGCTATCAGAGAAGCCCTTGGATGTTCAAATACAACATATAAATTTAAGAAACTTTTATATAAAAAACAACAAGCTGAAACAACTTACTCAATTACACATTTTAACTTGAAGCTACTAGGATATCATTTTAAAAGCCCGAGATCCACTCATTTTAAGCAAATACAATACTAATTATGAAGACTCTTCCTTAACACATAGATATCAGTGCTCTAAAATTTTGAGTCTTAGATGCTTTTACACTGTTTTAAATCTTCTTGAGGCTTAAAAAAATGCATACCTATTAAGGAAAACAATCACCATCCCAATTAACTGAGACTACCTTAACCAGAGGTTTGATTTTAAAAAGTGAGTAGCCAGATGGGTGGGTGGGTGGGTGTCTGTGTGTGGGGGGGTGTCAAGGTACAGTTTCCTGATGTTTATAATCCAGCAAATAATTGAGAGAGAATCTACATGGTGCTGCATCCCCCATATCCTCAGTGGGCATACGCCGCTGGAAAGAATGTCCCCTCCTCCCTGTCCTGCACACTGTCTGTGCCCACATGTCTTGTTGTTACCCTATTTAATACAGATCCTTTAGCTCTCTCACCCTGTGGCAAGTTCCATGGCTCTACACTTGCCTTATGAGAATGAAACTCTCCCTCCTCCGTGCTTCTGGAATATGTTGTTTATACTTCTCTTGTACCAGTTAGCACATTCTGCTTTAAGAAATATATCTAGCTGAATTTACGTGTTAATCTCCTCTCTGAACTGTAAGTTCCTTAACAAAACAAAAGGAGTTTTTTCATGCTTAACTTTTACCCTAAAATGTGTCATACAAAATACGTCCCTTTAACTCACAGCTTAGAATAAACAAATATTTATTTGAATTGTAAAGGTTTTATGATTAGTGTTTAATAAGCAAAAAAAAAAAAAAAAGAATGCTAGGTTGATTCAGGCTATTAATTAGAAATAAAATACAGAAAACTTGGGACATCTGAAATGACAATTATGAGATTTTATATAGGCAAATGGTCTCCAAAAGAACAAGCAGCATAGTATGAAGGCAAACACGTGGTCATGTGATTGCCTGAGCGTGAATCCTTACTGCTCCATTTTCTAGCTGAGTGACAAGGGTCATTAGTTAACCTCTCTGTGACTGTGGTCGACATAGTACACACTCGGTTTCTCATTCCATAAAAGGAGCCTAATCAAAGCCCCACTCAATAGGATGAGTATAAGGATTTGATGAGATAATACTGGCAGAGCATTTAGAGGAACACTTGTCGTACAGAAAGAAACCGCTGCATTAACAACACCAAAGATGATGCCTTCAGTGGCACTGACAATGAAAGCTCAATTTTTCTTGTTTAGTCACTAAGTCATGATCGACTCTTTGGTAACTCCACAGACTGCGGCCTGCCAGGCTCCTCTGTCCATGGAATTCTCCAGGCAAGAATACTGGAGTGAGCGGCCATCTCCTTCTCCAGGGGATCTTACCTGACAAAGGGACAGGACCCATGTCTCCTACATTAGTGGGCAGACTCTTTACCACTGAGCCTCCTGGGAAGCCCTGAGTGGTCAATAAGTGTTACCTGTTTCTTTCTCTTTACCAGAGAAAGAAGTCTAAATTACAGAATACAAAAGAGACATTAGGCAAAGAGAAATTTTGTTCCAGAAAACAACATTCAAGTGCTCTTAACATTATTTGGCTGATAAGCTTCCCAAGAATCATAGAAACGAAACAGTAACAAAACAGGGTAGAAGAATTCATACTCCTACTACCCTAACAAATTAAGAGCTCCCAATACCTAGCTGTAGGGCCTTTAAAGTTTTTAATTGAATAAATTAATGAGAAAGGTATTATTTTTCTAAAAAACAAGATAAATGCTGTAATATGTTCACTGCTAATTTTTAATTTAGAAAACTGATTGTTTATATCTACTTGGATGTTCCAAGAAGTATTTCTTACCAGAAATACAAAAAGTCAGATTAACTCTATACAAACTTTAAGCTGTGATAAAATTAAATGAAGCACTGATGAAGGACAGTGAAGAATCAGTGAATCGAACATCAAACACATACTATTTTATTTATTTAAATTTACTCTAAAATAGTTATATTATCATTTTGTGTTTAACTTAATTGTGGAAGTTTGCAATATGCCATTCTCTCATGTCTTTAGGAAATGTAGATGCTTGTAAAGCACTGAATTGTAAAGGCTTTATGCTTCATGGGCACACTATTCAGTTTTCCTAATTGTGGATCAAATGGCCAAAGGAAATAATCATCTTTGGTTACATACAGTGCTGCTTTAGTGAAGGGGAGCAACTTAATTATGACACACATCACAACACATCACCAAATTCAACTTCAAATCTAAGTCTTGGTCATCATTTATTCAAAACATATTTCCTTACATTCTCCTAATGAAGGTTATTACTTTTGTACCCATATTCTATTCTTAATATTAATAAAAGTTGCCATTATCAATGAAAAATACTTCTACATGAGTATAACCTCTCCTTAGAACAATGAGACAAATAAGAAGTCCTAAAAAGAATCCTAATAATACTTTTCTTGCTAACTTGTTGAAGGACCTTAAGCTAATTCTTTTAAGTCTCAGTTTCCTTATCTGTGAAGAAGAAACATACTACCTCCCTATGATTGAGATAATTTAGTACAAAGCCTGACCTTCCATATCACAATAGCTAGCATAATTTCCTAAATTACCACTGCATAATGAGGAAGTTCTAGGAAGAAAGAACATATATAGTTCTTTCTACAAATAGTTCTGCAAATGAACAGGTGAGAAACAGGTTTCTCCTCTCTGATTCACTCACTAATACCTGTGGGTTAGGAGGAGATCAGAGATACTCAGGGGAACACCAGGTAGCCCTTTGATCTCTGCCTTTTCTGAGATCTAGCCTCTGTCCTTGGATAGATAGATATTCCTAACTGACTGTCTTTCAGGTAACTCCAAGAGTAGAAACAACGAGCATAGAATCTCAAAGTTGGAAGAGTTTCAAAAAGAGAAACAGGGTAACTCACTGCACTGAGGTGGAAGATATTGAAACCTTCCTAGGCAGATGGCTATCCATCCCTAGTTTTAAAGATCTCTAAGGATTGAATTTCCCTGTATTCCTTGGTTACCTGTTTCAGTGTTTAATCCCTTCTTCATAGTTATGTCCATCTTTATGACCAACTGAACTTTTTCTCTTGCTACAATTTAAAACTATTTCCTTTTATTTGCTCTCCTGTGGAAGTAAAGAACATCTGTTCTGCATCTTCTATATAATAACCTTTCAAATAGTTGAAGACAGTTAAATCACCCCTTAGTCTTCCCTTCTCCAAGTTAAACAGTCCTGATCCCACTGAGCCCTCTCATAGGAGCTGGTCCCCATTCCTTACATCACTTTTGCTGATCTTCGCTGGACCTTCTCCAGAGTCTCCATATACTTTGCCAAATGCAAAGACCAAAATCGAACACAGCAATAATGCCAAATAAAGCAGAAGGATTGCTTTTCACTTCTGTATCCCTCTCTTGATAAAACATTCCAAGTGGTGTGCTTGCCCTTTTTTCCAAAAATATATTGCTCTTGCTAATCCTCCTTGCTTTGTAATCATGTATGCTATCATCTTGTGGCACCTTTCTCCAAGGCTCAGATCAGATTTCAGGTGCTTCAAATAATTCCTCCCTGTCAGTAAGGACCAAATTTGGAAGCACACGGCTTCAGAACATTTTTCTACCTTCTATAAAAGCTAAAATAGAAAAGCTGTGAAAACAAAATCAAAATTCATACAATCCATGAAATAACCATCAACGTTTACCTCTTGATGACATTTAAGAAATCTGTTTTCTTCACATGTACATAGAAAGCCATGTTCTTCTAATTTAAGATGATATAACCTGACATTTTACAGGAGTAATTTGTAAACATGTAATAATTGAAAAGTTAAAAGTTACAGATGAATTTGTCAACGAATTTGTGAAAATGGTGACGACGCACATTTTAAACCTGGTTCGAGTTTCACAATTTTAATCTAGACTCTACTTCTTAATAATACATGTTAAACATTTTCTGACCCCTGTATTGCTTTAAATGTTTGAATGCATTTACCAAGGGATATGTTTCTAAGAGTATTAGAATTGCCAATAACTCTATTTTTTTTATTTTGAACTATTATAAATAAATATGTTTGGAACCAGTTAAATTTCTCATAATTTTCTTCTTTTTCAATTTACCTTCATGAAGATACCAAACTATGTACAAATTCTCCTGTCACAAACATGTTAAGCTAGAATAGTTCCCTAACACATATATTTCTCAGTTGTTTATGTTTTAAACCATCACTTGACCACTTCATTGCTTGTATGTGTGGTTAGTCACTCAGTTGTGTCTGACTCAGCGACCAAATGGACTAAGCCCACTAGGCTCCTCTGTCCATGGGATACTAAAGGCAAAAACACTGGAGTGGGTAGCCATTCCCTTCTCCAGGGCATCTTCCCAACCCAGGGATCGAACCCAGGTCTCCTGAACTGCAAGTGGATTCTTTACCATCTGAGCCACCAAGAAAGTCCATTTTATTGCTTAGGAATGCTAAAACTGAAAGATGTAAAAAAAAAAAAAATGTCACAATGATTTGAAGAAAAAAGTAGAAGAAAGACTATGCTTTCATTTTAGAAATTATTTTTTTTTAAATAGGGAATTTTCTTCCCAATTTGTCCCATAATTTCACAGCCTCTTATAGGTATTTGTCATCCTTAACCATTCCGTCAAATAGCAGAACACAATCTAAGGAATGTATGGAAGAGAGGACAATATGCATCTCTGTTCTATGTATAACAATGAAAATGTATAACCCACTCTATGACCCTTCATAACCTCACATCAAAGTTAATTTCATATTCTATCAAAAGACACCTTAGACTAAAGGAGAAGACAAACTGCCAACTAGAAGAAGCTACTGGAATTATATAAAGCTGAAGCAGGTATAAATAAAATATTCCTACAAGAAAATGAGAAAAGCACAGGAGAGAAACCTATATGGCCAATAAACATACAAAGGTACTTTCAATTCAATTTCTTTAGTGATTAGGGAGCACAAATCAAAACTACAATGAGAAGTCATTTTAAAAATATTTGAATGACAAAAATAAATTCTGACCATACAAGTATTAGATGGGATGGAGAGTCAAAAGATATACTATTAACTGGTAGTAGCAAGGCAAATTGGCTCAACTACTTTGGAGATAAAATTAAATATTCACATAGTCTATAACAGATGCATCCCGGTAAGTGGCATATTGCTCTGGAGAAAGATCCATTAGGAGATACATTCATAGCAGCTCTGTTCACAACAGCAAGACCCATAAGTAACCCAAACCCCTATCAACAAGGATGTTTAAGACTCAGTGCTGATACCATCAACAGAATGTTATTCAGAAGAGAAAAAATAAACAAAATATAGCAACACACAACAATATGAATTATCCTTAGTAATAAGATACTATGTGAAAAAGTAAATCCCAAAAGCATACATTTAGCAATAGCATCTTTTATAAAGTCAAAACAATTAAAATGAAAAATCTACTCTTTAGGAGCACACATACATATAAAACTATATTAAAAGGAGAGCAAGAGGATAGTGAATGAAGAACGCAGGATGTAGCCTAAGTTGTGATTATAAAAATGGCTCAAATTATTACAAAAATGGGCTCAATATTTCATGCCTCACCCTACATCTGTGCCCTTTGCAATATAATTTCACACTTTCTTTCAACAAGAGGCAGAGTCTTTTTCTCCGTCTCTTGAATCCGGACTGGCCTCATGACTGATTTTAGTGAATAGGATAGTACAGAAATGATAGTCTGCTGGTTCCAAGTCTGCCTCTCTCTCCATTAGATCCCTGCCTCAGCCAGAAGAATGCGCCCAGGACCCGTGCTTCTGACATTTTGGGATCAAATGTACAAGATCCACTAAATAAGCTGAGTGCTGAATATACTGACATCCCTGTGTCTCTCTAAAATTATTCCTCTTGGGTCCTGGGTGTGATTTAACCATTTTAACTTTTCAGTTAAAACATGGTGTATTCTCTCTCCGGTTCCCATAAGAATATGGAAGTAAAATCTCCAAGGGAGGAATGAAAAGAGAAGGGGACAGGGCACAGCCTTTGAAAGAATGACATAGGCCGGGAACATAACATAAACTGATTAGAATCAAATGGGTCCAAGATGTCAGATGAGCTGACGTCCACTAGACCTGGAATTTCAGTATACAGTCATCATAACACATCAATTTGTTGTGTAGATCACAACAAACTGTGAAAAATTCTTAGAGATGGGAATACCAGACCACATTACCTGCCTCCTGAGAAACTTGTATACAGGACAAGAAGCAATAGTTGGAACTGGATGCGGAACAATGGACTGGTTCAAAATTGGGAAAGCAGTATGTCAAGGCTTTATACTGTCACCCTGCTTATTTAACTTATATGCACAGTCCATCATGTGAAACATTGGGCTGGATGAATCACAAGCTGGAGAAATTTCCAGGAGAAATATCAGCAAGCTCAGATATGCAGATAAAACCACTCTAATGGCAGAAATCGAAGAGGAACTGAAGAGTCTCTTGATGAAGGTGAAAGAGAAGAGTGAAAAAGCTGGCTTAAAACTCAACATTCATAAAACTAAGGTCATGGCATCTGGTCCCATCACTTATGGCAAATAGATGGGGAAACAGTGGAAACAGTGACAGATTGTATTTTCCAAAATCACTACGGACGGTGACTGAAGCCATGAAATTAAAAGATACTTGCTCCTTGGAAGAAAAGCTATGACAAACCTAGACAGCATATAAAGAACCAGAGACATCACTTTGCCAACAAAGGTGCATCTAGTTAAAGCCATGGTTTTTCCAATAGTCATGTATGAATATGAGAGTTGGACCATAAAGAAAGCGGAACACAGAACAATCGATGCTTTCAAACTGCGTCGCTGGAATAGACTCTTGAGCGTCCCTTGGACAGCGAGAAGATCAAACCAGTCAATCCTAAAGGAAATAGATCCTGATTATTCACTAGAAGGATCGATGCTGAAGCTGAAGTTCCAACACTTTGGTCACCTGATGCAAAGAGCCAACTCATTGGAAAAGACCCTGATGATGGGAAAGACTGGAGGCAAAAGGAGAAGGGGGCAACAAAGAATGAGATGGTTGGTAGCATCACTGACTCAATGGACATGAGTTTAAGCAAACTCCAGGAGACAGTGAAGGTCAGGGAAGCTTGGAGTGCTGCCGTCCAAGGGGTCACAAAGAGCCGGACAGGATTTAATGACTGAACAACAACAGTAACACGTCAGCAAACTAAACGACACACTCAAAGCTGCCATGACAGCTCTGAGGCTGACCATCAAGGACCAAACAATGGGCAGTGACCCAATTCATGGACATCTCTGCCCCTTCCACAGAATAGTTGGCATAATCCTCCCATTCATCAGCCTATGAAATCAGTCCATAAAAAACTAACCATGCCGTATTTCTGGGCCACTTTCACCTTCTGAGATGGCCCACACTCTGTCTGTGGAGTATGTTTCTCTAAATAAATCCGCTTCTTACCTATTAAAAAAAAAAAGACATGGCATATCCTGATGGGTAGGTACAATAAAAATATCACTCATAATTCTGTAGTTTTTGATCAACTAATTAAAAAACCATATGAGTTGATATTAATAATTATTGTCAAGGCTAAATAACTATATCCAGGATATAATTAACACTGTTTCAGGAGTTGGAAAAGGACTTTAAAAATAATAATAATAATATACTCTTCAGAAAATCACAAAGGAAATTCTGAGACATGCTACAATGTGAATGAACCCTGGAGAACATTATGTTAAAGGAAACAAGCCAGTCATAAAATAGACAATATTGTATGATTCCATTTATATGTGATATCTTAGAGTAGTCAAATTCAGTACAGATAGAAAGGAAAATGGTGGTTGCCAAGGCTGGGGGAGGGGGAGAAAGCGTGAATTTTGTTTGACAAGTATATAGTTTCAGTTCTGCAAGACCAAAAAGTTCTGAAGACTGGTTGTACAATAATGTGAATATACTTTACTGAACTGTACACTTTAAAATGGTTAAAATGGAAAACTTTACATAATGTGTATTTATACAGCAGATATAAAATATATATTACATATATTTATATACTATATATGTTATATATGTAGTTGCTACTTGACAATTGACTTGTTAATTATTGTCACTGACTTGGAATCTAATTTATAAGCAATTTGCCTAAGTACATAGTTGCACACAGAAGTAAAGTTTTAAAAGATATATGTAGGTATAGGTTTTGTAATGGGAATTTTTTTTAACAATGTGGGTTCAAGTACATGGGTTAAGTTGCTGGACTATGTCTCAAAGCTATGGGTGCCATATCTGGGACTTCACTGTCCATATTAGACAAACATTAGTGTTACAAATTGAATGACAAACCATTTTACTGTTGTTGTTTAGTCTCTGAATCACACCTGACTCTTTTGTGACCCCATGGACTGTAGCCCACCAGGCTCCTCTGTCCATGGGATTTTCCAGGTAAGAATACTGGAGTGGGTTGCTATTTCCTTCTCCAGGGGATCTTCCTGGCCCAGGGATTGAATCCACGTCTCCTGCACTGCAGGTGGATTCTTGACCACTGATCCACCTGGGAAGCCCATTTTACTGTTACCTTGTCCAAAACACATCCAGCGCCTGGCGCTCGCAACTCCTGAATCACAAAGTCACTTACTCAACCAGCAGCTGAGAATCTGCTTTCATCAGGCAGTATAGCTGACTTTGGTGAGACAGTGGCGAGCAAAACAAAGACACTTGCTCATACAGAACTTACAGGTGGCTGAGGAAAAATACTGCATATCAGTTCAGTTCAGTTCAGTCACTCAGTCGTGTCCAACTCTCTGTGATCCCATGAACCACAACACGCCAGGCCTCTCTGTCCATCACCAATTCCCGGAGTTTACCCAAACTCATGTCTATTGAGTCGGTGATGCCATCCAACCATCTCATCTTCTGTCGTCCCCTTCTCCTCCTGCCCTCAATCTTTCCCAGCATCAGGGTCTTGTCCAATGAGTCAGCACTTCACATAAGGTGGCCAAAGTATTGGAGTTTCAGCTTCAGTATCAGTCCTTCCAATGAACACCCAGGACTGATCTCCTTTAGGATGGACTGGTTGGATCTGGTTGCAGTCCAAGGGACACTCAAGAGTCTTCTCCAACACCACAGTTCAAAAGCATCAATTTTTTGGCGCTCAGCTTTCTTTATAGGCCAACACTCACAACCATACATGACTACTGGAAAAACCATAGTCTGACTAGATGGACCTTTGTTGACAAAGTAATGTCTCTGCTTTTTAATATGCTGTCTAGGTTGGTCATAACTTTTCTTCCAAGGAGTAAGCATCTTTTAATTTCATGGTTGCATCCACCATCTGCAGTGATTTAGGAGACCAAAAACATAAAGTCAGCCACTGTTTCCACTGTTTCCCCATCTATTTCCCATGAAGTGATGGGACCAGATGTCATGATCTTAGTTTTCTGAATGTTGAGCTTTAAGCCAATTTTTTTCACTCTCCTCTTTCACCTTCATCAAGAGGCTCTTTAGTTCTTCTTCATTTTCTGCCATAAGGGTGGTGTCATATGCATACTGAGATTATTGATATTTCTCCCGGCAATCTTGATTCCAGCTTGTGCTTCGTCCAGCTCAGCGTTTCTCATGATGTACTCTGCATAGAAGTTAAATAAGCAGGGTGACAATATACAGCCTCAATGTAATCCTTTTCCTATTTGTAACCAGTCTGTTGTTCCATGTCCAGTTCTAACTGTTGCTTCCTGACCTGCATATAGGTTTCTCAAGAGACAGGTCAGGTGGTTTGGTATTCCTATCTCTTGAAGAATTTTCCACAGTGTGTTGTGATCCACGCAGTCAAAGGTTTTGGTATAGTCAATAAAGCAGAAATAGATGTTTTTCTGGAACTCTTCTTCAATGATCCAGCGAATGTTGGCAATTTGATCTCTAGTTCCTTTGCCTTTTCTAAAACCAGCTTGAACATCTGGAAGTTCACTGTTCATGTATTGCTTAAGCCTGGCTTGGAGAATTTTGAGCATTGCTTTACTAGCATGTGAGATGAGTGCAATTGTGCAGTAGTTTGAGCATTCTTTGGCATTTCCTTTTTGGGACTGGAATTTAAACTGACCTTTTCCAGTCCTGTGGCCACTGATGAGTTTTCCAAATTTGCTGACACATTGAGTGCAGCACTTTCATGGCATCATCTTTTAGGATTTGAAATAGCACAACTGGAATTCCATCACCTCCACTAGCTTTGTTCATAGTGATGCTTCCTAAGGCCCACTTGACTTCACATTCCATGATGTCTGGCTCTAGGTGGTGAGTGATCACACCATCGTGATTATCTGGGTCATGAAGATCTTCATTTTACAGCTCTTCTGTGTATTCTTGCCACCTCTTCTTAATATCTTCTGCTTCTGTTTGGTCCATACTATTTCTGTCCTTTATTCAGGCCATCTTTGCATGAAATGTCCCCTTTGTATCTCTAATTTTCTTGAAGAAATCTCTAGTCTTTCCCATTCTATTGTTTTCCTCTATTTCTTTGCATTGATCGCTGAGGAAGGCTTTCTTATCTCTCCTTGCTATTCTTTGGAACTCTGCATTCAAATGGGTATATTTTTCCTTTTCTCCTTTGCTTTTCACTTCTCTTCTTTTCACAGCTATTTGTAAGGTCTCCTCAGACAGCCATTTTGCCCTTTTGCATCCAGCGGCGCAGGGGCGGCAGCTGCCTAGCACAGGGGCAGGGAGCAGCTACCCCATATCCAAGGTCAGGAGTGGCGGCCAGGAGGAGCTACCCCATGTCCAAGGTCAGGAGCACTGGCTGCACTTTGCTTGAGCAGCCGTGAAGAGATAACCCACGTCCAAGGTAAGAGAGACGCAAGTAAGGCAGTAGGTGCTGAGAGAGAGCATCAGAGGGCAGACAGACTGAAACCACAATCACAGACAACTAGCCAATCTGATCACATGGGCCACAGCCTTGTCTAACTCAGTGAAACTAAGCCATGCCTTGTGGGGCCTCCCAAGATGGACGGGTCATGGCGGAGAGGTCTGACAGAATGTGGTCCACTGGAGAAGGGAATGGAAAACCACTTCAGTATTCTTGCCTTGAGAACCCCATGAGCAGTATGAAAGGGCAAAAAGATAGGACACTGAAAGATGAACTCCCCAGGTTGGTAGGTGCCCAATAAGCTACTGGAGATCAGTGGAGAAATAGCTCCAGAAAGAATGATGGGATGGAGCCAAAGCAATAACAACACCCAGCTGTGGATGTGACTGGTGATAGAAGCAAGGTCTGATGCTGTAAAGAGCAATATCGCATAGGAACCTGGAATGTTAGGTCCATGAATCAAGGCAAACTGGAAGTGGTCAAACAGGAGATGGCAAGAGTGAATGTCAACATTCTAGGAATCAGCGAACTAAGATGGACTGGAATGGGTGAATTTAACTCAAATGACCATTATATCTATGTGGGCAGGAATCCCTTGGATGAAACGGAGTAGCCATCATAGTCAACAAGAGTCTGAAATGCAGTACTTGGATGCAATCTCAAAAACAACAGAATGATCTCTGTTTGTTTCCAAGGCAAACCATTCAATATCATGGTAATCCAAGTCTATGCCCCAACCAGTAACACTGAAGAAGCTGAAGTTGAATGGTTTTTGAACACCTACAGGACCTTTCAGAACTAACACCCAAAAAAGATGTCCTTTTCATTATAGGGGACTGGAATGCAAAAGTAGAAGTCAAGAAGCACCTGGAGTAACAGGCAAATTTGGCCTTGGAGTACAGAATGAAGCAGGGCAAAGGCTAACAGAGTTTTGCCAAGAGAATGCACTGGTCATAGCAAACACCCTCTTCCAACAACACAAGAGAAAACTCTACACATGGACATCACTGGATGGTCAACACCGAAATCAGATTGATTATATTCTTTGCAGCCAAAGATGGAGAAGCTCTATACAGTCAGCAAAAACAAGACCAGGAGCTGACTGTGGCTCAGATCATGAACTCCTTATTGCCAAATTCAGACTGAAATTGAAGAAAGTGGAGAAAACCACTAGACCATTAAGGTATGACCTAAATCAAATCCCTTTTGATTATACAGTGGAAGTGAGAAATAGATTTAAGGGACTAGATCTGATAGAGTGCCTGATGAACTATGGACAGAGGTTCACAACATTGTCCAGGAGGCAGGGATCAAGACCATCCCCAAGAAAAAGAAATGCAAAAAAAAAATAATAATAATACTGCATATATCAATCAACACAAACAAAATCTATGAAGTTTCTGACCTCACAGGAGAATAAAACAGCAGTGTTGAAGTGAGCGACTGTATGGCTAAAGCCTGGGGTGTCTCTATGGAGATATGGAGATATGGACTGTGATCTGAACGGCAAAAGGAAACCAACCACATAATGATCAATCAGGCAGAAGTGTTTTCCAAACAAAAAGAAGGACCATTGCAGATTCTACATCTGGAACAAGCTTTCATGTTCACAAAAGAAACAAATCAGAACTACCAGTTAATACTGAAGTAAAAGAGGAAAAGGATTCAAAAGAGCAGAATCATTTTAAGCCTGTACATAACAGTCTTGGACTCCACAAACAAATGACTGCGTTGAATCTAGCCCCTTTTGCTTAAAGATTATAAACATATTACAAGTAGAAACAATCCCTGTTACAAGGAAATATTTTGTTGCACCTAAGTAAACAAATTTTATTTATTGCTGTGGGGTTATCCAAAATTATTTAGGTTTAAAGTATTTTTAAATCAGAGGAGGAAAAAAGTTTTAAAGGAGTCCAAATTTATTCTCAGGCTGAGAAAGTCTGTTATCGCAGTCCAAATCCAGGTGCAAAAACATTATTGCTAATGTTAAAATTCACTACTTAGAGAGAAAAGCTACCCAAACACACCTGCACCTTTTCAGAACTGACTTAATATTGTGTTAAAGTAAACATATTAAGGACATGAAGGTTTAGTCATCAAAAAACTCTATTGCCCAATGTGTTACTTAAAGTGAATGAGACAAGTTACTTGGATTCTGATAAAGATAAACGTGCATTTCGTGACTTCCTTTCCCAATTCAATATTATCAAGTGGTACTGGTGCTTATGATTTCACTCTAATATTACCTCAGTCATAACACATACAGATTGAGAATACAGAGAACAATGTATGAGGAAGGGGCTGTGTTCTGAGGATATGGCATTTAATGACACATTTCATTATATGAGGTAAGAGAGTGTAGAATTCAGAGTGTAAGAATCCAGGTTCTAACACCAGGCTGCTTGAGCTTTCCCCCACATCTGCCTCTTAATGGCTGTTTGAACTTGTTTGTAAACTCTATGTACTGAGTTTTTCCACTGCAAAATGGAGATAATTATACTTATATCCACGAAGACAGTTGTGAACATTAACTAAGTTAAAACACATAAAATGCTCTACAGTCCTTGGCAGATATCAGCAAATGATACTTACGATACGACTAATTGTTATTATTGTGTTATACAGAAAATATACACAGATCACTGTACTGGCAGATGATGCACTTCCATGAAAGTTTGCTTCTAAATACACATGTATGTGTGTGTGGGCACACGTGTGTGTGTGCACATATGTGCACACACGTGCCAGCTCACCTCAGTTGTATCCAATTCTGTGCAGCCCTACAGACTGCAGCCTGCCAGGCTCCTCTGTCCATGGGAGAAATACTGGAATGGGTTGCCATGCCCTCCTCCACAGGATCTACCCAAGCCAGGGATCAAACCCACGTCTCTTATGTCTCCTGCACTGACAGGTGGGTTACCACTAGTGCCAACTGGGAAGCCCATGTATGTATATATCATTGATCTGTGATATATGGATATATCTACATATAGATGTAAATAAAAAGAGAATATATAAACTAAATCAAGTACAAAATTTATAAGTCATAATATCAACTTAACCATTACAGAAATTAAATTTTAGTGCTAAAAATCTAGTAGTTCTACAATAATTTGTTTCAAGGATGTGCCATACAATCATTTACTGTTATGGCAAAAACAGACAAAAACCCCTCTGGTTTAAAAGAAATTTGTGTTTTTTTAGAACATATAAGTTGTGTCAAATCAAGAAATCAGTTCACATCTGGAAATTGTTTCAACATTTGAATTTAAAAAAGATCACTTTTAATCATCTTGATTGGAATAATTCTACTAGCAAGATTCTGCGCACTTGAAAGACTTAATGCTTATTACTCATCTATAAAATTAATACTGTTGCTAGTAAAATTCACAGTATAAAATTTTTAAATTATCTGAATATTATGCATGAAATGCTTATATATATATATATGTATACATATAAAACATATTTTATTTTCTAAATGGATGCTTACAATTACCCTTGAAAATGTGTTTGAGGCAAACAGGGGTGTTTATAATGTAATGAACTGACTCCATAAGAAACTGGAAGAAACCCAGTTTATCCCTCTTCTAACACCCCTCCTTATTATGCATTGATTACTAGAAATAAACATTTCTAAGTAGATCAAAGGACCCTTGTAGTGGGGTTCTGCCATCCTTCTCCTAGATCAAACCATCCTTCTCTTTGATGGTTAAAAGGAATTTTCCCATCAGATAAAAACTAAAACAAATAAGAAAAATAATTTGTCAGCTAAGCAAATTAGTTAATCAAATATGCTGAAAGACTTGAGAGCAATATATATAGCACTGTGGAAAATATCTATTGCTTTGTTTACTTATTTTCCATGAGTCCTTGCTAGGCTCCTCTCTAATGAAAAAAAAAATTAACATTTTCCTACTTTATCCTCCATTTCCAATCACATTCCTCTTTCTCCTTATATACCTACCCTAGGAAACATCAAGGACTGAAAAGAAGAGCAAAATCAACTAAACTCTGTGTTTCTGACATCCTTAAATGAAAGAGACTTAGGCATGACATAGCTTTGCTTTCTGAAACAAATACTTTGGTATTTTTTTTAAGTTTTACTAAAATACAGTTGATTTACAGTGTTGTTTCTGGAGAGTTTACCATAATGGATGTTGAATTTTGTCAAAAGCTTTTTCTATATCTATTGAGATGATCATGTGGTTTCTGCTCTTTAATTTGTTAATGTGGTATATCATACTAATTGATTTGTGGATACTGAAAAATCCCTGCATCTCTGAGGACAAAGAAGTGCCAAGAAGAATCCTAACAAACAAGCCTTGTGACGTTTCTCCAGTTTACTGTAATTATCTCATACTCCTTAACGTATCATATTCCTTGACAACTGCCCACTCTTCATCAAACCTAGTACAAACTACTCAGGTCTGTTTCTTTAGGTTTTTATTTCCTCTTGAAGGCTCCTTATATTAAATACATTTGTATCCTTTTCTCCTGTTAATGTGCTTGTCCGTTTAATTTTCAAACCCATTCAGAGACTCTAAGATGGTCAAGGAAAATTTTTCTCCCCCTACAGCTCTTAGAACCAGGAATATCTACACTTCTTAATAGTTTTGTTATTCCAAGTGGACATAATGAATTATGTAATGTAAATATTTTCCTCTTTGAATTACCTTCCCAAATTTGGCATACATTTTGGGCACTAACCTCAACTTCAGCTTCATTGCTGAGGTTAAGGTCATTTCTTCCACCTTTACTTTACCTTCTACCTTTTAAAGTCTTGTTGCTATGAGATATTCCTATTTCTCTTGCAAGCCACCTAATATTCTTTCGTAGGGATGAAAATTCAGATGTTGATAGATAGAAAAAGGGGGCTTCCAAGGTGGCACAGTGATAAAGAACCCACCTCCAATGCAGAGATGTAGGAGCCGTGGCTTGGATCCCTGAGTCAGGAAGATTTCCATGGAGGAGGAAACAGCAACCCACCCTGTATTCCTGCCTGGGAAATCCCATGACAGAGAAGCCTGGAGAGCTACAGTCCACAGGGTCACAAAAAGTCAGACATGACTGAGCGACTGAGCAGGAGCACAAGCTCTAAAGAAGAAAGAATGGAAAGAGGAAGGGATGGGAGGAAAGAAAATGTTTTGAAGGCTGTTTCATAGACATGTGATTGGGCAGCATAGTATTAGATGATAAAGAAAGTGGAGATTAAGCAATCATGTGATACTGTAATAAACTAAGTCAATCTGAAGAAACATTGGATCAGCAAGATGTAAGAAGAGTGAAAAATATATGAAGGTAGGAACAAATCTGAACAAAGGACTCGACAGAAATCCAGTGTTAATCGTCTTTTAGAATTGCTCACAAGTAGTCTTTTGAAAATATTGCAAAATACAGTGCTTATAAAGTTTTCTAAAATGGTATTACCAGTACTTAAAAACGGAATCTTTGTATGGGGAGTGGATCTTTAAAGGAACAATAGTAAGACTTTTTGGTATTTTGGTATTGGTTTAACAACACAGTTATTTAAAAAGAAACATGGAACTAAAAGCCCAGGAAAGATGTCAGGACTAGAGATCTGGTTTAGGAAACTGGAAACGTTAAAGTGTTTGAGATGAAAACAGTGGAATAAAAAGAGTGGAAAAAAAAAAAAAGAACTGTCCTTCGGGAGAGATCCAAATTAGTGAGAAAGGAGAAGATACAGCAAAGTTAATAGCAAACACAGAAGAAAATGGAAGGTTAAAGGTAATAAAAGTCAAAGGTAGGGAATATTTGAAGCAATTCATAATTCCAAATTGCTATTAAAGGCATCAGAAGAAGTCAATTAAGTCAGGTGAATCTGAGAAGACTTTCTTGAATTTGCCTATAAAGGGACTATGAATGAGTACTGAATGAATCATCAAAATTTAAACCAAAAGCTAAATTAAGAAAAAGAAACAGAAAACAATGAAATTCTGTAAAACAATTATCCTTCAATTAAAAATTTTAAAAAATTTTTTAAAGAAAGAAAAAGAAATCTAAATAATCTTCTGAAGAAAAGGGGTGTAACTTTTCTAAACATGTGAATTTTATCTGTCTTTTGATTAATCATTAGCTGATGATATTATTATCACCAACACTGGGTTGTGTCTACATAGATTTTTCTGTGACTTTTTGTAGATTAAATTTAAGCTCAGAGAGGCTAAGATCTATAAATGTGGCAATATTAATAACCTGTCAAATACAAAAAGAATCAATTCATCTAAGCAATGGGTCCATTTACTCTCTGAGCTAGAAATTAATTGCACTTACGAACACGCTTACAAAAGTACTCAGCCATGAAATTAAAAGACGCTTGCTCCTTGGAAGAAAACTTATGACCAACCTAGACAGCATACTAAAAAGCAGAGACATTACTTTGCCAGCAAAGGTCCATATAGTCAAAGCTATGATTTTTCCAGTAGTCATATATGGATGTGAGAGTTGGACTATAAAGAAAGCTGAGCACTGAAGAATTGATGCTTTTGAACTGTGGTGTTGGAAAAGACTCTTGAGAGTCCCTTGGACTGCAAGGAGATCCAACCAGTCCATCCTAAAGGAGATCAGTCCTGAATATTCATTGGAAGGACTGATGCTGAAGCTGAAACTCCAATACTGACTCATTTGAAAAGACTGACTCATTTGAAAAGACCCTGATGCAGAGAAAGATTGAAGGCAGGAGGAGAAGGGGCTGACAAAGGATGAGATGGCTGGATGGCATCACTGACTCAATGGACATGAGTTTGAGTAAACTCTGGGAGTTGGCAATGGACAGGGAGGCCTGGTGTGCTGCAGTCCATGGGGTCACAAAGAGTTGGACACGACTGAGTGAATGAACTGAACTGAAAGTAAAATAATATGGATACATGTGCTGATAGACAGGTATAAATAGACATGACGTTCCTAAAAAGATCAACACCCTCTATAATCACTTGCTTGTTGGAGAGAGAGGGAGGGAGGGCAAGATTGGTAGAAGGAAAAAAAGTGAAAGAGAGGCAGAGGGAAGGAGAGAGGAAAGGAGGAAAAATTGAGAGTGTAATCTCAGTGATGTTATAATATCCAGCTAGTTAATACTGAGCATTTATCAATATCATAATTTGCAGACTCAGACAAGGAGCTTAAACCAGGGACTTGATCAACAAGCTCAGAGTGGCTGCTTAGGACCCTCACATGGAGAAAATCATGCAGTTGGTGTATTGAACATGTCATCCCTTAGGGCAAAACAGATGCTCCGTTAACAAAGGTACTACTCATTTTGTATCACAATAAGAAATCAAAGCTGATTATCTGAGGTTGAAGGAAGGCATCACAGTAGGAAGTTAGGATGTCTTGCCCAATATCCATACCTGAGCCAGTGATCAGACTAGGAACCTGCTGACTGAAGAAGTTACCCTGTCCTAGAGGAATGGACCTGTAACCCAATATCAAGTATCTGTTGCAATGAGTCCCTCTGTTCTTTGCCAAAGGGATCTTCAACCATTTACTTACATTAATAGACACGAAGGAAAGGCGAATACCCAGACAGCTGGTAGACTACTGGGTGCAGGGTCATAGTTGAGATTGGTATCTGGAGATCCAAAGCATCTTCATGGTCCCACTATTAGAGTGAAGGCATATGGGGAGGAGATAACAGATGGAATCCTGGCCATTTGACCAAAGGGTCAGTTTACAACAGGTCCACTGTGTTTACTGATGTACCCAGGGATCATTGATCCAAATGTCTAATTCAGATTGTCATACTTAGCAACTGGCACAATCCCAAACCTGGATCCTGGAAAATGACTGTAGACTACCACAAGCCCATTCAGGTCATAGTATTGATTGCATTTGTTGTGCTAGTTGCTAGAACAAATTATGACTTCAGATATATGGCATATAGCTATTGATTTGGTGAGTAAGTCCTTTTTTTTATGGGATTTTTTTTTCATTTATTTTTATTAGTTGGAGGCTAATTACTTTACAATATTGTAGTGGGTTTTGTCATACACTGACATGAATCAGCCATGGATTTACATGTATTCCCCATCCCGATCCCCCCTCCCACCTCCCTCTCCACCCGATTCCTCTGGGTCTTCCCAGTGCACCAGGCCCGAGCACAACAACAATACTCATTCACAGTTTTACCTCAGGGCTATGGTAACTATCCCCCTTCACAATGGAATCTGGGCCAACTGGACATTTCACAGAACATAACATTGATTAATTCCACCAGTGACACCACAGTAATTGAAAGAATGAACAAGAGGCAACCATCACATACTTTTTATAAGACACATGCACTCCGGAGGACAGAGTAAATCCTAAAAACTGGGGGTATCTGCCACTTCAAAGCTTTTCAAGATAAAGACTCCCTTGGTGTAGTAGTGTCTAGGGCTACTACAACAAAGCATTGCAAACTGGGTGGCTTAAAACAACAGAAATCGATCACCTTCATAGACCCAGAAGCTAAAATCCAAACATCAAGATGTATCAGCAGGGTCATGCTTACTCTGGAAACTTTAAGGGAATCTTTCCTTGCCTTTCAAAGTTTTTGGTGGCTTGCTGGAAATCTTTGCCATTTCTTGGTTTGTAATCACTTGAATCCTTAATTGTCACATGGCATTTTCCCTGGGTATCTATCTTCACATGAAAGTGAAGTGAAAGTCTCTCAGTCGTGTCTGACTCCATGGAATTCTCCAAGCCAGAATACTGGAGTGGGTAGCCTGTCCATTCTCCGGTGGATCTTCCCGACCCAGGAATCGAACTGGGGTCTCCTGCATTGCAGGCAGGTTCTTCACATGGCCATCTTCTTATAAGGACACCAGTCATACTGGATTAGGGGCCCAACCAATTTCAATATGAACTTATCTTAACTGATTATGATTTTATTTTCTTAGGCTCCAAAATCACTGAGGACAGTGACTCCAGCCATAAAATTAAAAGATGCTTCCTCCTTGGAAGGCAAACTATGACAAACCTAGACAGTGTATGAAAAAGTAGAGACATCAGTTTGCCTACAAAGGTCCATATAGTCAAAGTGAAAGTGAAAGTCGCTGAGTCACGTCCAACTCTTTGCAACCCCATGGACAATACAGTTCATGGAATTCTCCAGGCCAGAATACTGGAGTGGATAGCCTTTCCCTTCCCCAGGGGACCTTCCCAACTCAGGGATCAAACCCAGGTCTCCCACATTGCAGGCAGATTCTTTACCAGCTGAGTCACAAGGGAAGCCCAAGAATACTAGAGTGGGTAGCCTATCCCGTCTCCAGCGGATCTTCCCAACCCAGGAATCAAACCAGGGTCTCCCCCATTGCAGACAGATTCTTTACCAACTGAGCTATCAGGGAAACCCATATAGTTGAAGCTTTAATTTTTCTAGTAGTAACGTGCTGATGTGAGACATCAAGAAGTGAGTGCTGAAGAATTAATGCTTTTGAATTGTGGTGCTGGAGAAGACTTGAGAGTCACTTGAACAGCAAAGAGATCAAACCAGTCAATCCTAAAGGAAATCAGTCCTGAATATTCATTGGAAGGACTAACACTGAAGCTGAAATTCCAATACTTTGGTCACCTGATGTGAAGAGCCGACTCATTGGAAAAGACCCTGATGCTGGGAAAGATTGAAGGCAAGAGGAGAAGGGGACGGCAGAGGATAAGATGGTTAGATAGCATCACCAACTCAATGGACATGAATTTGAGCAAACTCTGGGAGATAATGAAGGACAGAGGGGCCTGGTATGCTGCAGTCTATGGGGTCACAAACAGTCAGACACAAGAGAGTGACTGAACAAAAATGACCGGTTATATCTGCAATGATCTTATTCCCAAATAAGGTCACCTGCTGTGGTACTGGTGGTACTGGGGGTTAGGATTTCAACAAACCTTTGCTGGAGAATGCAATTCTACCCATAAAATCTAGGAATGTCTGTAAATTACAGTGAGAAAGAAAATTTTTCCCAATAGGCAGAATTTTCGGTGACACATCTGATCATCTACTTTGTTTTTGTTATTTGTTTATTTGTTTTTTGATTGCCCAGCATGTGGGATCCTAGTTCCTTGAGCAGGGATCAAACCCACACCCCCTGCAGTGGAAGCATGGAGTCTCAACCACTGGGCTGCCAAAGAAGTCCCTGATCATCCACTCTGTGTAGAAGGAAGGAAAAACAAATGTCCAAAAATTAGAAAAGACTCATGGGCAATGGTGAATGGGCTAACTGGCTGGGCAGGAAACTCGGAAGAAAAAAGGTGGAAACTAAGAATATCTGAGGTGGAGTCACATGGATGGACATAGGGTAATGAGTACAAGTGTGAAGATTTTTATAACACCCATCAAAAATGATGCACTAAACAACCAAACAGACAAAAGGGCTCAGCCAGTTGATGTCACTCAGCCTTGTCAGCAGTCTTCTCAACAGCAGTATGGTAGACACATCCACAAAGTACAACAGATCAAGGACCCAATAGCAGGCTCCACTCACTAAGGCGGATCCAGCTACTCTGCTCCTCCGGGTCCAATTTTCCAGCAAAAGAGACCAATGTTGAGTCTCTCGGAGGGCGTTAGTCCTCGAGGAGATCAATGAACTCTTGTTGACAGATTGACTATGCTGGCTCCTTTTTGTCCCTGAAGGGACAGCAACTTACTCCCATGGGAACACCTACCTGTTCCAGATATGAATGTGCTTTTTGCTGCCTACCTGACCTTAGTTGGCACCACTATCTGGGTGCCTACAAAATACCTAATCCATAGGCATGAAATCCAATACAACAGAGCACCCCAACCAGGAAACCCACTGTACAACAAAAAAAGGCATGAGAGAGAGCTCATAATCATGAGATCCTCTGGCCTAATCACTTCGTGCCCCATCAGAAGTTGTCAGCCTAAAACTGTTGGAATAGCCCGCAGGAGGTACAACTGAATCTCCAGCTCAGAGGCAATACCGTTCAAGGACAGGGCGCCGTCTTTGAGAACAGTCTTACCAGGAAAAACAGCAAGTACGTCACTGAACTACAAACTCTGACTTTTGTGTGAGCGCTCGTAAGCTTCTTGTGCCCAGGTCCCAGCAAACAAGATGCAGAGACACTGTCTTGTGAAGAGTTACTCTTGCTGATTGGCAAGGGAGATGGGACTGCTGTTACAGAGTGGGGGTAGAGAGTAACAAGCGACAAACTTGAGTGGCCCTCCCAAGTACCTTTTGGTACTTCCTAATAGAATTTTAAATGAGGATGAGAAATTTAGCAACTTCAACGTGAGGACAGTAGGATTACCATGGCCTCCATCATCTTATCGTTGAGACTAACAGAGGTGACAGCTGAAGACAGAGGATACAGGATGAACAGTAGAAGAAGGAGATGATGAGAACCACCTCTGGCCCCCAAACCAACAGCAGTGCTGGGGACTGTAGCTCATCCCACTAACTCTCCTCTTCTGAATGACCTGTCTGGGAGAAAGGCCCTTGGTGCTGTGGAAGAGCTGCTCCCTGCAAGTATAAAATGGATCCATACGTCACATGGGGTGAACTGTAGCAGGCATGGGGACACAGCACTCAGATACCCTTGGAAAAAGGCCTCACTGCCTGGCTGTGGGAAGATGCTGAAAGGACAGCCTCCAGCTGTTAACCCTTCTGGGGTCTGCCTCAGTTTCAAGCTGAGATCACATTTGGAAGGCAATCCTCAAGCAATGACTAGACGCAAAAGAGGTACTAAGTGCCTGAATGTTTCACCCAAACTTTAACAAACAGCCTTTCCTCTGGAGCTTTCTGAGGTGCTGGGAGAGTCTTTGTAACTTTGGTTCAAGAGTCTGACCCTCCAGTACTCTTGCCTGGAGAATCCCTTGGACAGAGGAACCTGGTGGGCTACAGTCCATGAGGTCATGGAGATAGACACAACTGAGCAACTTACACACACACAAAATTGAGGAGATACTTGATGGTGCAAGGGTACACTTTATCTACTCTCCCATCTCCTGCAGGAAGCAGGACGGAGCAGGCAGCACCTGGGAGGCAGGATGGCTCACCCCCATCCCCCATCCCTTCTGGAAGTCTTGGGGCCTCAATGCCTGCAACAGCTGGCCTTGGGCAAATAAAAAACTAAGTTGTTAACTGGCAAAAAAAAAAAGTCTGACCCTGGGTCTTCCCGGGTGGTCCAGGGGCTGGGACTCTGCACTCCCAGTGCCGGAGGCCCCGGTTTGATGCCTGGTCAGGGAACTCAACCCCACATGTTGCAACTAGTTTGTATGCCACAACTAAAAACATCCTGAGTGCCGCAACCAGGACTGAAGATCCCACATGTGGCGATGAAGACCCAGCACAGCCAAATAAACACAAAAATATTTTTTAAAAAAGAAGAAGAAGAAGATTCTGACCCTGCTTAGTCCTGCTCACTTTCCCTTTCACAGGTGTTACTTCCCCAGAAAACCTTCTCTCTTCTGACCCCCACTGTCTGCTTCCTAGAGAAGCTAATGTCAGACTAGCCACAACTCGAGATTTCTTGTTTGAGAGCTATTAAATGTACAAGAATGACTTTAAAAGCATAAACTACTTGAAACAAAATGAAAAGGTGAAACCATTTTATAGAAATCAGATGTTAACTAGCAGAAAACATTGAACTTACAGAAATTCATTTAATTCACTAGCATATGGTATTCCCTTTTGATCATAAAGTGAATCATAAAACAAATTTTGACCTTGTATCTAACTTCATCTTCAGAAAAAGTATGCTATCAATTATTAGATACCCCCAACTCCTATTTTTAAAAACAAATTAAGGAAGAATACTCCACTCAGAAATAGTGGACAGAAGATAAGCTGACGATTGGTTGGAATAAGAAAGGTTGGGGACTTAGTCCAACTTTTTAAATTTAGTCCCCTATGTACTTGAGGATAAAAGAATATAGGGTCTTCTCCAAAATCACTATGCATACATGCGTGCTCAGTCACGTCCAACTCTTTGCAACCCCACGGACTGTAGCCCACCAGGCTCCTCTGTCCATGGGATTTCCCAGGCAAGAATACTGGAGTGGGTTTCCACTTCCTCCAGGGATCTTCCCAAACCAGGGATCGAACCCTGGTCTCCTGCATCTTCTGCATTGACAGGTGAATTCTTCACCACTGAGCCACCTGGGAAGCCCAAATCACCACAGATATCCTCTTTATTTCAGCAGGAAAGGTCACAGGGATCCCTATATATTCGGCATCTGAGATGCCTGTCAAGCTCCCTTTATAGGAATTCCCAAAGGCCCATCACAAAGTCTCTCAAGAAGATGGCAACAGCCAAGTAGTACAATCCTCAGTTCCTCCAGGGCTACTATTTATGCCCTCTGTGTTTCAGATTCTGCATTTCAGTAAAAATTAGGTCATTATCTCAGAAGCAGTTTACAGAAGAGCTAATTCATGTCCTAAAAACAAAAACTGGCCCAAAGCTAAGAGGGTGATAATCTTACAACCTCATCCAGGACAGTGTTCAGGCTGAGATATAACTACTCAGATATAACTACTAACTAGACCCCAATAATCCAATATTCAACCTGTGTGCAGTCAATATCTTTCTCTCTATCACCCATGGAAATCAACTGATCTTCTCACTACAGATAGAAATTCTCCAGGACTTATGAGGGGAGCTACCTCAGTAAACACCAGCTAAACTAATCCCATCCTTTCCTTCCAACCTTTACAAAAAGTCTCTGCCTTGCAGCTACCCAGCTGGCATGCATCTCAGTGGATGCGGGATGAGAGATGACGTTTATGTGATAGTGAAGCAGAGAGGGCTTTGAAACAAAGGCTGAGGGAGCTAGGAGAAGGCAGAGCCCACCCAGCACCACCACTGTCACCACTACCAGCCCAGTAAATGTGGAAATGAGTGACCTCTAGCTGGTACAACTGGGGCTGGGGGGACGTCTTAGCAAGGGACTAGGCACAAGTTAAGACAAAGAGGTAGAGAGGATGATTTGTGAAGAAGGCAAGTTTATCATGAATTGAGGCAAACTGAATGTGTGTCCATCTTCATACTCTTGTCTTCCTCATTGACTCCTACTTGCCCTTTAAAAGTAAATCAGCTGACATGCCTTAAGAAGAGCCTTCCCTGTTCACATTCAAACCTTGACTTAGTACTACTTCAGGGTGTTGCTGTGAGATATATGATAGCATATGTTATCTTCTGTTGTGACTGCCTTCCTAAATTGAGATATAATTCACAAACCATAATATTCAAACTTCCAAGGTACACAATTCAATGGTTCTTAGTACAGTTACAAAGCTGTACAGTCATCACCAATATCTAATTCCAGAACATTCTATCACCCCAGAAAGACAGCCCATACCACTGGCAATCGTTCTTCTTTCACTCTTCCTTCCAGCCCTTGACAAAGACAACCACAAGTCTACTTTTGTCCTTATGGATCTACCAATTGTGGACACTTTATATAAATGGGACTATATAATTTATAAACTTTTTACCTGCCTCCTTTCCTAAATCTAATATTTTCAAAGTTTATCCATGTCATAGCAGAGAAGAATATTTCACTCCTTTTTATGACTGAATAATATTCCATTGTTATCTATGTATACCACATTTTTTTATCCATTCATCAGTTGATGGACATTTGGACTGCTTCCCTTTTTTTTCTTTTTTCCCTCTTTTGTTCATGCCATGCAGCATATGGGATCTTAGTTCCCTGACCAGGGATTGAACCCATACCCCCTGCAGTGAAAGCTCAGAGTTTTAACCACTAAACCACCAAAGAAATCCTGGAGTTTCTGCCCCTTTCTGGCTGCTATGAATAATGCTGCTATGAACACCAGTGTATAAGTTTTTAAGTGGACCTAAGTATCCTGGATATACACTTAGGAGTATATCCTAAGTTCCCTGGATATACACTTAGGAGTGGGATTACTGGGTCATATGGTAACATTTGAAGAACCACCAAACTATTTCCCATTGTATACCCCCACCAGCAACATCACTGTCTTTTCTTTATCCAGCCCTCAATTTTCTGGAGGGCAGGGGACTGACAAGTCTTCTATAATAGCCCCCGCACCTAGTATAACACCTAGGGCAGCACGGTTGTCTATGAGTATTTGTGAAGTGAACAACTAAGGAATTTGGTTTAACCTTGTGCTTTCTTCCAGCAAAATACTCTCTCCCAGTATCTTTAACCAGCCTCTTTTATCTATTCTAAGAAAATGACATACTCTTAGGTGCCAGCAATTCTTGAAATGGGTGGTCTATGATTGCTGGAGAATAGGATTGTGACCTGCATGGGGCTGCTCACCCACACATTAGAGAAGCTAAGATAATCTCATAGTAGAATCACGTGTTTTCAAGTTAGTACCAGTTGGCGGGCAGGCAGATGTTCACGCATATTTTCAAAGTGAGCCTCAGCAAAATAGGTACAGGACATGTTTGGTGTCCAGACTCTGCTGGCCCTGCTGCCAATAACACTACAGTGAACCTGGGTAGAGAAGGGAACAAAATAACTCCCACATGGGGCAAGAGGAAACATATGGGGCCCATCCCATATGTGGGTAGACTTTCCCTTCTCCAGGGGATCTTCCCAACCCAGGGATTGAACCCAGGTCTCCCGCATTGCAGGTAGATGCTTTACCAGCTAAGCCACAGGGGAAGCCCAAGAATACTGGAGTGGGTAGCCTATACCTTCTCCAGCAGATCTTCCTGACCCAGGAATCAAACATGGGTCTCCTGCATTGCAGGCGGATTCTTTACCAACCGAGCTATCACAGAAGCCCCAAATGAGTGTGGAAGCAGATTCATTCTCAGAATCTCCAGAAAAGAACTCAGTCTAGTCAACACCAGGATTTCAACTTTGAGATACAGAGAGCAGAGAATCCAGCCAAGCCACTGTACTCTGATTTCTGACCTACAGGACAATAAATAAATACATTTGTGTAGTGTTCAGCCACTCAGTTTGTAGCAATGTGTTATGACAGCAATAGAAGACTAATATATTACTGAATGTCAGCATATTAAATGCCAATATTCTATGGTCCTGAAGTACGAGAACTACTACTTTAATGGAAAGATTCATTAAAATTGCACATTTCCAGGACAGATTCACAGTCCACTACCAAATGTTATTTTTATAGCAAATCCATGGGAGACTTCTACTCGTAATTACTGAGTATTCTTTTACATGTCACCTAAGAATAATGTGGGCTTCCCTGGTGGCTCAGTGGTAAAAACTTTGCCCGCCAATGCAAGATATGTGAGTTTGATCCCTGGGTCAGGAAGATACAGTATTCTTTTCTTTACTTGTTTTTTAATTGAAGGATAATTGCTTTACCGAATTTTGTTGTTTTCTGTCAAACATCAACAAGAATCAACTATAGCTAGGGAAATCCTATGGACAGGAGAGCCTGGCGGGCTACGTCTATGGGATCAGAAAGAGTCAGGCACAACTTAATGACTAAACAACAACAGCAAGAATAATATACCAATTTCTAAGTAATTATCTTCTCCAACATTTACAACTTTAGCATTAACTTTTAAAAAGAAAATAGATAATTACTTGTCAGGTCTTTTTCAAATTGTCTTACGTTTATTCACTTTAGATGTACATCTCTTTCCTAATACATTTAATGTATTTTATTAAATTCACATTTCATATAACCAGGTATGACTCACATTAACAAAAGTCAGTGATTGTTAATAGAATCCAGTGAATCAGTGTTTACAAAAACATGAGAATGTAAATGAAGCCAAAGATTTATAGGCCTCAAAAGTACAAAGGCAAAAATCACTCGTAGTTTTTGTGTAAAGCCAATAATATAGAATTGTGTTTTAATAGGACTTTATTGGTATGATGACCATATTTCAGTATCGATATTTTTTAAATTGGTAGCTCACAGTTGCTTGTGGCTTTCTTACAACCATACAACACTTCCTCCAATCCCTGATCTGCACAACACATGCTTAGAATATTCCAAGTTCTACCGGTTCCAACTAGTGCTTCTAAATTACGACAATGCCAACAACACTGGATTTTCAGACTCTGCAGAATGTAATATAAAATCAGTTTGGAACATGGACACTTACTTTTTCTGAGTTCTTTCAGCCAACCTTGCAATCTCTATAGCTGCCTTTCTTGCTTCAAAATCTTCTCTTCTCACCACCTCTCCAGTACCTCGGTAGCCTAGCTCCACCAACTGGCGGGCCAGACCTTCATCCTGAAAAGAAGATCGATTGTTAGGTTTGTGGATGAATGAGACATTTTATCAATGTATACTGAATAACTGTTTCAAATGAAAAAGCAAATGTATTATTTAAATATGAGACAAGATATGTCAGACATGAAAAGTTAGAATTCTTTCCAACAATAATTTTATAAACATCTGATTTGTCATCCCTTTCCCAGAGATGTAGGATGGGAAAAAAAATAATAATAACATCACACACTAAGTTTTCTCTAAGGGATTGGAAGACAAAAGTCTGTTATGTTTTTGATCAATTTATGAGAAGAGCTGTAGATAATTAATAAAGTATCCTTAAAACAATAAAACTAAGAGACAATAGTATTTATACAAGAAAGACTTTATAAAAAGCAATTGCACAAAAAAGAAAACTGGGTTGCTTTCAGAAAGCTCAATACTTCAGAGACTTACTTCCTTGAAGTCAATTAACTGATGACACAGGGCATTACAACTTCAAATACAAAGCAAAGAGCAGATGAATTTCCTGTTTGAGTAGAAGGATATTGTTTCCATATAATGTCGCTACCAATAAAAACAGAGAAGTAGAAACCCAAGATGACCACAAAAAGCTTCAAACTGAAAAAAAAAAAATATTTCCCTACAATTCTCTGGATCTTTTATATTTCAGTTCAGTTCAGTTCAGTCGCTCAGTTGTGTCCAACTCTTTGCGACCCCATGAACCACAGCACGCCAGGCCTCCCTGTCCATCACCAACTCCCGGGTCCACCCAAACCCATGTCCATTGTGTCGGTGATGCCATCCAACCATCTCATCCTCCGTTGTCCCCTTCTCCAGCCCTCAATCTTCTCCAGCATCAGGGTCTTTTCAAATGAGTCAGCTCTCCACATCAGGTTACTTTAAAAATTGTCACACACATTTCTGTTATTTGCATAGCATATTCAAAAAAGAGCAGCATCTCCCCATTGAAGAGGTGATATTTTACTTGAAGTTACTAATATAAAGGCTTAAGTATTACTTGCGTGTGCATGCACGCTAAGTCACTTCAGTTGTGTCTGTGTGACCCTATTAACACTAGCCCACCAGGCTCCTCTGTCCATGGAATTTTTCCAGCAAGAACACTGGAGTAGGTTGTCATGCCCTCCTTTAGGAGATCTTCTGCAGCCAGGGACCAAACCCATGTCTCTTACATCTCCTGTATTAACAGGCGGGTTCTTTACCACTAGCGCCACCTAGGAATCCCATATTATATAACAATATGTATATTAACATTTTACATTATCCCTTATATTACTATCTTAATTAAGCAGAAAATTTCTGTAATATTGTGAAAATAGCATTTATTTTATTGTTACAGACCCTCACTTAATACATCACTGCTGAATGCAAGAACTGCCTCAGTTCAGTTCAGTTCAGTTCAGTCGCTCAGTCGTGTCCGACTCTTTGTGACCCCATGAACCACAGCACTCCAGGCCTCCCTGTCCATCATCAACTCCCGGAATCCACCCAAATCCATGTCCATTAAGTCAGTGATGCCATCCAACCATCTCATCCTTAGTTGTCCCCTTCTCCTCCTGCCCTCAATTTTCCCAGCATCAGGGTCTTTTCAAATGAGTCAGTTCTCCACATCAGGTGGCCAAAGTATTGGAGTTTCAGCTTCAGCTGAAACTTCATTCCCTCCAGCTTCATTCCCTCCAATGAATATTCAAGACTGATCTCCTTTAGGATGGACTGGTTGGATCTCCTTGCAGTCCAAGGGACTCTCAAGAGTCTTCTCCAACACCACAGTTCAAAAGCATCAATTTTTCGGCGCTCAGCTTTCTTTATAGTCCAACTCTCACATCCATGCATGACCACTGGAAAAACCATAGGCTTGACTAGATGGACCTTTGTTGACAAAGTAATGTCTCTGATTTTTAATATGCTGTCTAGGTTGGTCGTAACTTTCCTTGGTTGGTCGTAACTTTCCTTCCAAGGAGTAAGCATCTTTTAATTTCATGGCTGCAATCACCATCTGCAGTGATTTTGGAGCCCAAAAAAATAAAGTCAGCCACTGTTTCCACTGTTTCCCCATCTATTTACCATGAAGTGATGGGAATGGATGCCACGATCTTACTTTTCTGAATGTTGAGCTTTAAGCCAACTTTTTCACTCTCCTCTTTCACTTTCATCAAGAGGCTCTTTAGTTCTTCTTCACTTCCTGTCTAGCAGAATTAAAATGAGAAAACTTAATTCATGGTTAATAATCTATTCAACCCACAGTGGCTAAAGTTCAAATTACTCAAACAAAATAAAAAATTCAGATACTGTCAACATGGAAAACCTGACTACTTTATTTTGCTAAACACTAAAAGCAAATACTGAAACCTGTGTAGCAATATGGGTACATTTGCCAAGAGAAGACAATGCAAAGCATCAGGGCTTGCCAGGGTTCTTTCTTTCATGACTTGTTCCCCTGCTCACTATACTCTATCCCAGGATACTGTCCTCTGAACCACAAAACTGAGCAAATGCCTCCACCTAGTGGAGTGAACATTTAATAGAAAAGGGATGCAGATTTTGAGTTTGATTTACAAAAAATGAGATGACTTGAGTATAAATTTTCTTAAATACATTACTAAAAGTGAGCTCAAGGGAAGAATTCATAGCTGAGCTCTGTGAGACTGTGGGGTTCTTCTAGCAGCAGAACATAAGTTGCTTGTGGTCAACAGAGCATTTTATATAATAAAGACCATTAAAAAGTTGCTGTATTGACTAGTTCTTCTTGTTCTTTTTCCTACACCTCTTTCTGCTCTATACCACAGCGTGCTACGGAACTGACCAGCCAGGTATAAGGAACCATGGTTCATCACATATAACAGTGATTGAATTAAACCCAACCCAACTACAGCATTAATTTTGCATATGGAGTGAATTATGCATTGTTGTGTACCCTACCAGAGCCACACTGAATCATTTGGATAGTTCTGTGCTCATTGACACTAATATGTTGTTGTTCAGTCGCTAAATCATGTCTGACTCTTTATGATCCCATGGACTGCAGCATGCTAGGCTTCTCTGTCCTTCACTATCTCCTGGAGCTTACTCAAACTCATGTCCATTGAGTCAGTGATGCCATCCAACCATCTCCTCGGTCATCCCCTTCTCCTCCTGCCTTAAATCTTGCCGAGCATCAGGGTCTTTTCCAATGAGCCAGCTGTTCGCATCATGTGGCCAGAGTACTGGAGCTTCAGCTTCAGCATCCGTCCTTCCAATGAATATTCAGTGTTGACTTCCTTTAGGATTGACTGGTTTGATCTCCTTGCAGTCCAAGGGACTCTCAAGAGTCTTCTCCAGCACCACAGTTCAAAGGCATCAATTCTTTGGTGCTCAGCCTTCTTTGTATTGTAACAAATGACAAGATCAAGTAGAAAGTTGAAGTTGTTTCCCCACTTAACCATAACCATGTTCTAACTGGTGGAGTCACAAGTCATCTCTCTACTTTAAATGGTTAATCATCTTTAAATAACTTATCTTTAAAGAAACAGAAATAAAAGTTTTATTCACTCACATATTCATTCATTCATTTGCATTTCTGGTGATTTTCATTATTTTGTGTAGATCCAAGTTTCTTACAGAAACACGATTTTTCTTCTACCTCAAAAACTTTAACAATTCTTGTAGGAAAGGTCTGCTAAGGGACTTCCCTGGTGGTCCAGTGGCTGAGACACCATGTTCCCATTGCAGGAAGCCCAGGTTCGATCCCTGGTCAGGGAACTAGATCCCACGTGCTGCAACTTAGGTGCTCACATGCCACAACTTGTTGAGTTCACATGTCCTTGTGTCGCAGTTAAGACCTGGCACAGCCAAACAAATAAATATTTTTTTAACAGTCCTACTAACAACAAGTTATCTTGACTTTTTTTTTTTTGACTAAAGAAAATATTTATTTCACCTTAATTTTTTCTTCAAATTTTATTGAGATATAATTGACATACAGCACTATATAAGTTCAAGGTGTATAGTATAATGATTTGATTTATATACATCATGAAATTATTACTGCAATAAGTTTAGTTCACATCTATCTCATACAGATACCAAATTAAAGAAAAAGAAAAATATATATTTTTTCCCTTGGGATGAGATCTCTTAGGATGTACTCTCAACAACTTTCGTATATGATATAAGTGAGTGAAGTGAAAGTCGCTCAGTCGTGTCCAACTCTGCGACCCCATGGACTGTATTCAGTTCAGTTCAGTTCAGTCACTCAGTCATGTCCAACTCTTTGCGACCCCATGAACCGCAGCATGCCAGGTCTCCCTGTGCATCACCAACTCCTGGAGTCCACCCAAACCCATGTCCATTGGGTCGGTGATGCCATCCAACCATCTCATCCTCCGTCATCCCCTTCTCCTCCTGCCCTCAATCTTTCCCAGCATCAGGGTCTTTTCCAATGAGTCAGCTCTTCGCATGAGGTGGCCAAAGTATTGGAGTTTCAGCTTTAACATCAGTCTTCCAATGAACACCCAGGACTGATATCCTTTAGGATGGACTGGTTGGATCTCCTTGCAGTCCAAGGGACTCTCAAGAGTCTTCTCCAACACCACAGTTCAAAAGCATCAATTCTTCAGTGCTCAGCTTTCTTTATAGTCCAACTCCCACATCCATACATGACTACTGGAAAGTAGTCAGTCCATGGAATTCTCTGGGCCAGAATACTGGAGTGGGTAGCCTTTCCCTTCTCCAGGGGATCTTCCCAACCCAGGGATCGAACCCAGGTCTCCCGCACTGCAGGTAGATTCTTTACCAGCTGAGCCACCAGGGAAACCCAAGAATATTGGAGTGGATAGCCTATCCCTTCTCCAGGGGACCTTCCCGACCCAGGAATCAAACCGGGATCTCCTGCATTGCAGGTGGGTTCTTTACCAACTGAGCTATGACATAAAGCAGCGTTAATTATATTTGTCATGTTGTACATTATATCTCAAGTACTCATTCATCTTATAATTCCAAGTTTGTACCTTTGCACTGCCTTAATTTAATTCCCCCTCCCTCCACCCTCCTGAATCTCTAGTAACCACAAATCTGATCTCTTTTTCTAAGAGTAGGTTTCTTTATTTGTTTTTAAAGTACATTGACCTAGAACACTGTTAGTTTCAGTTACACAGCACAGAGATTTCATATTCCTATCAAATAATAACCATGATATCCAGTTAACAAATATCTCACCATACAAAGATATCACATAGTTACTGACTCTATTCCCCACACTGTACATTTCATACCCATAACTCACTCACTTCTATGCACCTGGAGGTCTGCACCTCTTAATATCCCTCACTTATTTCTCTCCTCCCTCCAGTTCATTCCCCTTTGGCAATCACTTGTTTGTTCTCTGTATCTATGACTCTACTTATGCTTTGTTAAATATATCTGTTCATTTGTTTTGATTTTCTAGACTCTACATATAAGCAAGATCATGGAGTATTTGTCTTTGTCTGTCTGATTTATTTCATTTAGCATAATGCCCTCTAGGTCCATCCATGTTGGCAGAAATGGCAATGTTTCATCCTTTTTTATGGCTGAGTAATATTCTATTGTAACCATATCTTTATTCATTCCTCTGTTGATGGAACTTAGGGTTTCCACATCTTGGCTAGTATAAATAATTATGCAATGAACATAGGGGTGCCTATGTCTTTTTGAATTAATATTTTCATTTTCTTTGGAGTAGAATTGCTGGATCATATAGTAGCTCTAGTTTTAAATTCTTGAGGAGTCTCCATACTCTTTTCCACAGTGGCTGCAGCAATTTACATGCTCTTCAACAGTGCATAAAGGTTCCCTTTTCTCAACAACCTCATCAGTATTTGTTATTTGTTGTCTTTTTCATAACAGCCATTCTGAAATTTGTGAGGTGTTACCTTCTGGTTTTGATTTGCATTTCCCTGATGACTAGTGACACTGAGCAACTTTTCATGCATCTGCTGGCCATGTGTGGATCTTCTGTGGAAGAATGTATATTCTGATTATCTGTCATTTCTTTAATCATTTTGTTTGGGTCTTTCTGACATAGAATTGTATGAGTTCTTTGGATATTTTGGGTATTAACCCCGTCTTAAATGTATCATCTGCAAATATCATCTCCCATTCAGTAAATGGCCTTTTTGTTTTGTTGATAGTTTCTTTTGCTATGCAAAAGCCTTTTAATGTGATGTAGTCCCATTTATCTATTTTTGTTTTTGCTTTTCTTGCCTGGGGAGATATTTCCAAAAATATATTTCCCAGACCAATGTAAAAGAACGTACGGGCTATGCTTTCTTCTATAAGTTTCATAGTTTCAAGTCTTGCATTTAAGTCTTTAATCCATTTTGAATTTATTTTTGTACATAGTATAAGAAAGTAGTCCAGTTTGACCTTTTTGCACATAGCTGTCCAGTTTTCCCAAAAGCATTTATTGAATAGGCTGTCTTTTTCCCATTGTATATTCTTGTCTTCTTTGTCATATATTAATTGCCCACTAAAGTCTGGGTTCATTTCTGGGCTCACTCTTCTGTTCTATTGATATGTGTCTGCTTTTGTATCAATACTATATTATTTTGATTACCATAGCCTTGCAGTTTAATTTTAAATACAGTTCTTTCTATATTAAGATTGTTTTGGATTTTCGAGGTCTCCTGTATTTCCATAAAATTTTAGAATTTGTGCTAGTTCTATGAAAAATCCCACTGGTATTTTAACAGGGGTTGCATTGAATCTGTAGATTGTCTTGGGTAGTACAGTCATTTTAACAACATTAATTCCTCCAAACAATGAACACTTCGTATCTTTCCATCTGTTTGTGTTGTCTTTAGTTTCCTTCATCAGTGTCTTATGGTTTTCCAAGTATAGGTAATCTATCTCCTTAGTTAAATTCACTCTTTAAGTATTCTGTTCTGTTTGATGTAGTTACAAACAGGATTGTTTTTTCAGTTTCCCTTTCAGCTGGTTCACTGTTAGCATATGGAAAAGCAACAAGTTTCTGCATATTAATTTTGTATACTGTAACTTTACTAAATCTTATGATGAGTTCTCGTAATTTTTTGATGGTGTCTTGGGATTTACTGGGGCTTCCCTGGTGGCTCAGATGATAAAGAATCCACCTGCAATGCTTCTTTGGCGGCTCAAACAGCAAAGAATCTGTCTGCAATGCAGAAGACCCAGGTTTGATCCCTGGGTTGGGAAGATCCCCTGAAGAAGGAAATGGCAACCCATTCCAGTTTTCTTTTTTTTTTTTTCTCATTTATTTTTATTAGTTGCAGGCTAATTACTTCACAACATTGCAGTGGGTTTTGTCATACATTGACATGAATCATTCCAGTTTTCTTGCCTAGAGAAATCCATGCACAGACGAGCCTGGAAAGCTACAGTCCATGGGGTCGCAAAGAGTTGGACATAACTGAGTGACTGACTAACATTTAGGATTTATTATGTATAGTATCATATCACCTGCAAAAAGTGGTGGTTTTACTTCTTCCTCTCCAATTTGTATTCTTTTTATTTCTTTTTCTTCTCTAATCGCTATGACTAGGATTTACAATACTATGTTGAACAAAAGTGCCAAGTGTGGGCATCCTTCTCTTATTCTTGTCCTTAGATAAAATGCCTTCAACTTTCTACTGTTAAGTATGATGACAGCTGTGGGTTTGTCATATACAGCCTTTATTATTTTGAGGTATGTTTCCTTTATACCCACTTTGTTGAAAGTCTTTATCAGAAATGGATACTGAATATTGTCAAAAGCTTTTTACTACATCTATTGAAATGATCATATCCTTTTCATTCAGCAATTTGTTAATAACATATTAATAAATTGTTAAAAGAAATTTGATTAGTGACTATTAAGCCACTTTGATTGATTAGTGAAAATTGAGCCATCCTTGTATCTCTAGAATAAATCCCATTTGACCATGGTGTATGATCCTTTTAATGTATTATTGAATTCAGTTTGCTAACTTTTGTTGAGGATTTTTGAGGATATTGATCTATAATTTTCTCTTTTGTGTGTGATATCTTTGTCCAGTTTTGGTATCTGGGTGATGTTGGCTTTGTAGAATGAGTTTGGAAGTATTACTTCTGCTTTAATTCTTTGAAGTGTTGAAAGGGATAGGAGTTAACTCTTCTCCAAATGTTTGGTAGAATTCACCTGAGAAGCTACCTGCTCCTGGAATTTGTTTGCTGAGAGTTAGTTTATTACTGATTCAATTTCATTACTGGTAATTGGTCTGTTCATATTTTCTGTTTCTTCCTGTTTCAGTCTTGAGAGAGTGTACATTTCTAGGAATTTGTCCATTTCTACAAGGTTGTCCATCTTATTGTCATAGTAGTCTCTTAAACAATCGTTTGTATTTCTGCAGTATCAATTATAACATTTCCTTTTTTATTTTTTATTTTATTCGCTTGGGCCTTCTCTTTTACTTGATGAGACTGGGTAGAAGTTTATCAATTTTATTTATCTTTCAAAGAAATAACTTACTTTCATTGATCTTTGCTATTGCTTTTCTAGTCTCTATTCACTTATTTTTTGCTCTGGTCTTTATGGTTTCTTTGTTTCTACTCAGTTCAGCTTTTGTATGTTTGTCTTCTGCTAGTTTCTTTAGGTGCAAGTTTAGGTTGTTTATTTGAGCTTTTTCTTGTTTCCTAAAAAGCTTCTTTCATTATACACTTCCCTCTTAGAACTGCTTTTGCTTTCATCACCTAGATTTTGGATTGCTGGTCTTCTCTTTGATTTTTTACAGGAACTTTTTGTTTTCTCTTTGATTTCTTCAGTTATGTCACTTAATTTTTGAAAGATTTTTGCTGGATTAGTGTTACAGGTTGACTTTTTAACCTTTCAGCACTTTAGAGAACGTTATCCCATTGTCCCATGGCTTGTATTATTTCTGATGAGAAGTGCAATCTTTCCTGTCTGAGTCCATCCTTGCATTCCTATGATAAACCATACTACTTAACAGTAGTATTTAGCAGTCTCTGGATAAACTGTGGAAAATTCTGAAAGAGATGGTAATACCAGACCACCTGACCTGCCTCTTGAGAAACCTATATGCAGGTCAGGAAGCAACAATCAGAACTGGACATGGAACAACAGACTGGTTCCAAACAGGAAAAGGGAGTACATCAAGGCTGTCACCCTGTTTATTTAACGTATATGCAGAGTACATCATGAGAAACGCTGGGCTAGAAGAAGCACAAGCTGGAATCAAGATTGCTGGGAGAAATATCAATAACCTCAGATATGCAGATGACCCCACCCTTATGGCAGAAAGTGAAGAGGAACTAAAAAGCCTCTTGATGAAAGTGAAAGAAGAGAGTGAAAAAGTTGGCTTAAAGCTCAACATTCAGAAAACTAAGATCATGGCATCTGGTCCCCTCACTTCATGGGAAATAGATGGGGAGACAGTGGAAACAGTGTCAAACTTTATTTTTGGGGGCTCCAAAATCACTGCAGATGGTGATTGCAGCCATGAAATTAAAAGATGCTTACTCCTTGGAAGGAAAGTTATGACCAAACTAGACAGCATATTAAAAAGCAGAGACATTACTTTGCCAACAAAGGTCCGTCTAGTCAAGGCTATGGTTTTTCCAGTGGTCATGTATGGATGTGAGAGTTGGAAGGTGAAGAAAGCTGAACGCCAAAAAAATTGATGCTTTTGAACTGTGGTGTTGGAGAAGACTCTTGAGAGTCCCTTGGACTGCAAGGAGATCCAACCAGTCCATCCTAAAAGAGATCAGTCCTGGGTGTTCATTGGAAGGACTGATGCTGAAGCTGAAACTCCAATACTTCGGCCACCTCACACGAAGAGTTGACTCACTGGAAAGGACCCTGATTCTGGGAGGGGTTGGGGGCAGGAAGAGAAGGGGATGACAGAGGATGAGATGGCTGGATGGCATCACCAACTCAACAGACATGAGTTTGAGTAAACTCTGGGAGTTGGTGATGGACAGGGAGGCCTGGCGTGCTGCGATTCATGGGGTTGCAAAGAGTCGGACACGACTGAGTGACTGGACTGAACTGATCTATTGTTTCTTATCATATTCCTAGATTCATTTCTCACTCAGTTAATAAGTAAAATTAGTCTTTAGCTTTCCATTTTGTGCTATCATTTTCTGGATTGATATCAGGGTTACACAAGTCCTATAAATGATTTAAGAAAATTACATGCTTTTCTTTTTATTAATTTTTAATTATACAAGACAGACTTAAATTCACTCCTTGTAAAAAAGTAAAATGTGGCAGATGCAGTGAATCTATATTCTGTCAATTTAGCTAAGCTAAGCTAGAGCTTTGTTTCCATAGTTTTCCTTCCTTAGTTACTTACAGGGTAGGTTAGACCACAAGAGACATTTGCAAGAGATTTGGATGATAGAAGAAGAGCAGCCATATTGTTCTCGCTCTTACAGGATCTTCTCCTTTACCTCCTCCAACTCCTGGGTCAGGTGCATGAGTATGTTCAGCTCTGTAACTATAAGATATTAGCTTCTTCTGCAGATCTAATACCATCAAAGTTGGAAGTGTAGAAGAGGTGAGGGCCTGATCCAAGTTCCAGTTTGTCCTTATGAATTCCAGCATATTTTTACAGGTCCATTTCCCCTTGTTTCCCCCACACCTCATGTAACTTTACTTCCTGGATGTCTGTCCTAATGACTTCAGGTTCCAGACACTAAAGAAACAGCCCTTCATCAACAATTTAAACAGTTCTCATAATGGTGTAGGGGAAAATCTCTATAAAAAAGTAAACATACATGACACACATATATTCACATCCACATGTGTGTGTGTGTGTCCATGTTCTGCTTCTCTTATTGAACTCCGAATGAGTCACAGTTGGCTATTGGCAATGATTCCAGAGGAATGGAAATTTAAAGGACAGATTCTCTGAATGGTTCTAGTTTACTTAGAATTGGTTCTCTGGTCTTATTAAAAGTATTACAATCCCCGTTTATCATAGGAAAGATTATGCTGTAGTCAGTGAAGTGCAGAGGCCAAGTTATTTAATTTATCAACTTTACAGACCTGCAATGAAGTCAGGGCTTTGGGTAACCAAGTGTTTTCTGCCAGAGGACAATTTAGTGGCAATAAGAAAGATAATGGCATTGGTTCCGTCTAAGTGTACTGAAGGCTCTAAGTGTATTGAAGGCTATGGGAAAAGAAAATGAAAAGCCCAAGGCTTAGGGATTAACCAGCCACTTGGTAGCAGGTTAGTTACACATGACTACCTCTATCATGAAAGGGGAAAACATTTGATACAATTTCATGATATTTAAAAGCTTTTCTCCAAGAGAAAAAAAAAATCTCTCCACAGAGAAAAAAAATAACCCCATTAGATAGTGGAGCAGACTTATGACTATAGCCAGAAGAGGCAAACCCATTACTACCAAATGCATCTGTTCCTATCAGATTGAATTGTTGACCTTTCCAAAGTTGAAGGGGCCCAATGCTGTCAATTTGCCACCAGGTGGTTGGTTGGTTCCCTTGAGAAATGGTGCTATATTGTAGGTATTCAACTTGGTTGTTGACGGTCAAATGCCTGTCATTTGAGTTGGATATTCAGCTACATCAGCCTTTGCAAGAGGGCACCTATACTACTGGGCCCATGTGTAGCCTCCGTCTTCCTCCATGAGCCCATTATGTCAGCACTAAAGTGGCCAATGAAAGAAGTTGGCTGACAGCAAATGGCTTAACTAGTATCAAATTTAAAAGTAAATTTCTTTACCATTCCCCCAAACATAGTCATCATTTTCCATTTTGGAGACCTTTGAAATTATGGTTGATGTAACACAAAGTATTAATTTCTCACTCCTAATCAATGTCAATAAGTTTCATTGCTAACTCACATGAAAAACTCTGCCTTAAAAAAAAATTGAAACCTTTCTTAACAATATTATGCTTAAGCTTGGCAATTGTGCACATGTGCTACAAAGATAATTATATCCTATTGGGATATTTATTGTCTATATTTCATTCCTGTTTATTTAGATATTCAAAAATTTAGATGCAAACATTGTTTGGCACCACTACTTTTTGCCCCTCATTTATTTCAGGGACTTCCATGCAAGGCATAAAACTGAACCTTCATGATTTTAATTTTATATTATCTGTATAAAATACTAAAAGCTTGATTTTGAAGTCAGAAAATACATTGGAAATACCACCTGGCTTTTTTAAATGAATAATTCCAGAAAGATCAAATTTTCTGCCCAAGGTCACACAATTTGTTCACTGAAAAGATGGGACTAAAATGAGGTGTTTCCAGTTCCTTAAAAGTATGTTCCTGGACTTCCCTGGTGGCACAGTGGGTAAGAATCTACCTACCAATGCAGGGGAAACAGGTTCAGTCCCTGGCTACAAAGATTCCACATGCCTCAGAGCAACTAACCCCATGAACCACAACTACTGACCAAGTGCTCTAGAGCCCTTCAGCTGAAACCACTGAATCCATGCACCACAATTATTGAAACCTAAAAGCTCTAGGGAGGCAGATCAGGTGGTCTGGTATTCTCATCTCCTTAAGAATTTTCCACAGTCTGTTGTGATCCACACAGTCAAAGACTTTGGCGTAGTCAATAAAGCAGAAGTAGATGCTTTTCTGGAACTCTCTTGCTTTTTTGATGATCCAGTGGATGTTGGCAATTTGATCTCTGGTTCCTCTGCCTTTTCTAAATCCAACTTGAACCTCTGGAAGTTCACAGTTCACATACTGTTGAAGCTTGGCTTGGAGAATTTTGAGCATTATTTGCTAGCATGTGAGATGAGAGCAGTTGTGCAGTAATTTGAACAAAGGACTGGTTCCAAATTGGGAAAGGAGTACATCAAGGCTGTATACTGTCACCCTGCTTATTTAACTTCTATGCAGAGTACATCATGAGAAATGCTGGGCTGGATGAAGCACAAGCTGGAATCAAGATTGCCAGGAGAAATATCAATAACCTCAGATAAGCAGATGACAGCACCCTTGTGGCAAAAAGAGAAGAAGAACTGATGAGCTTCTTGATGAAAGTGAAAGAGGAAAGTGAAAAGGTTGACTTAAAACTCAACATTCAAAAAACTAAGATCATGGCATCCGGTCCCATCACTTCATGGCAAAAAGATGGGGAAACAGTGGCTGACTTTATTTTTTGGGGGCTCCAAAATCACTGCAGATGGTGACTGCAGCCATGAGATTAAAAGATGCCTGCTCCTTTGAAGAAAAGTATGACCAACCTAAACAGCATACTAAAAAGCAGAGACATTACTTTGCCAACAAAAGTCTGTCTAGTCAAAGCTATGATTTTTCCAGTAGTCATGTATGGATGTTAGAGTTGGACCATAAAGAAAGCTGAGCACCAAAGAATTGATGCTTTTGAACTGTGGTGTTGGAGAAGACTCTTGAGTGTCCCTTGGGCTGCAAGGAGATCCAACCAGTCCATCCTAAAGGAGATCAGTCCTGAATATGCATTGGAAGGACTGATACTGAAGCTGAAACTCCAATACTTTGGCCACCCGATGCAAAGAACTGACTCATTTGAAAAGACCCTGATGCTGGGAAAGATTGAAGGCAGGAGGAGAAGGAGATGACAGAGGATGAGATGGTGGGATGGCATCACCAACTCCACGGTCATGAGTTTGAGCAAGCTCTGAGAGTTGGTGATGGACAGGGAAGCCTGGTGTGCTGCAGTCCATGGGGTCGCAAAGAGTCGGACACAGCTGAGCGACTGAACTGAAGCTCCAGGGACCGCAAGCCACAACTCCCAAGCGCCTGTGCAGCAGCCACTGAAGCCCTCACACCTAGAGCCTGTGCTCCAACAATAAGAAAAGCCACGGCAATGAGAAGCCCAGGAACAGCAAGGAGAAGCCCAGGAGCCACAACTAGAGAAAGCTGGAGGGCAGCAACAAAGACCCAGTGCAGCGAAGGATAAACAAATAAATGAAAGCACTGTGTACATGTCAAATATATTGTATTAAAAAAAAATTATGTTCCTATGTAGCACATGAATGTGTTTTGGAGAAGCACTTTTCAGACTGTAGAATACCGACTGCAGTAAAATCTAACTTTTAATACGATCATTTTGGACTCCAAGTCCAAAAATTTCAATCCACTAAAAGACAGAATTACTGTTGTGGTGAATAAGTATTTGTTGAGTTCACTGCAGGACACAGATCCTTCTCAGACTCAGATGCGAAGTGGACCCACACAGCAGTGCTTGCCCTCTCTGGCCTAAATATGGGGCAACTTGGTGTTCTGGGGTCTGGCTCCAAAACAGCAGAATTTCCAAGTCAGCGTCCATTTAATCAGCCTGGTCTGGGGACTATATCAGGGCTACAGGGAAGTTGGGTCCATATCCTGCTTCTCAGGACCCGCAGACCATTATTCCAACACCCCCATCCCCCATCCCCGCTCATCCTGATTCTCCTCCAGGAGGCCAAGCACTTTATCCTTCTGTCCTCCTCCCTGCCCCCGACCTGCTCCCCACCCATCCCCAACACATTTAAGGACTGTAGCCAATCCCAATTACGTCCGATTTTGTTGTGCTGCAGGCTTTTTCTTTTTTTTTTTTAACTGTCAACAGTAGCTGTGCTCCATCAACTCGATAAACAAGAGTCAGCTTATGCCTGCATTTACAGGGAGCTGTAACGTGTACCCGTAATTAAAGCGCTTTCTGAACCAACCAGCTGGGTGTGACTTCAGGGAACCAAATGCCCAGAAGAACACCAGCAACACCTGGAAGGATGCTGCCTTCTGTTCTTTGGTACAAACTGGCAAAGAGAAACAGGGTGTCAGACCTGAACTGCAGACCCCAGAAGGGTCTCCGCGGGTTTCCGAATCCAGCCCCCCACCTCGAAGAGGCGGGACTTTGGAAGGGGAGCGGCCAGGAGGCGGCGAGGGCGGCGCGGGGCAGACAACCGAGGTTCCCGCGGCGCGTGTGCTGCGCGTGCGCTCGGGCACGGGTCTGCGCGGCGTCACGGACACAAGGGGCCGGGATGCCGCGCAGACCCAGGTAGGGAAGGGGCCGGGGCGGGGTAGGGACACGGACACGGCGGCTCTCCACCGCGGTGGCTTTGGAGCCGCGGTCGGGAAACTGCCGCGCCTGCAGTCCCCAAGCTTCACCGCCAGGGGGCGAACACCTCACGACGCGGGGGCTCAGGATCGTGCGCGGACCCAGGGAACGCAAAGGCGGTGGCCACCCTACTGGGCGGCCGCCCTCACCTCCAGGTAGTACAAGTCCAGGGTCGTGATCTGCGAGTCCAGGAAGTCTTCGTAGGTGTTGAACTGCGTGACTATGTTGTCCACGGTGGTCGACGCCTCGTCCTGATCCATCGCGGTTGCCTTGGCCGAAGCGTCCCTAGCTACGGAGGCGCGGGGGCAGGGTCAGAAGATTCCACCCACTTCTTCCCTTCCAGTCAGTTAGAAACCGGTGCGGAGTTTGGGGCGTTAATCCCACCCCCGTGTCTGGTTACGGTTTCAGGTTCCCGCCTCACTCCTAGGAACGCCGTCTCACGTTACCCTCCCCAAGTCCAGGCCTGACGACTTCAATCGACTCGGACTTCGATAAAAATGAGAACCTTTGGAAGAGAGGCAATTGAAATCCAAAACTGAAAAGTGTGTAACTCCTCCCAGGCTATGTAGACAAAATACTACAGATCAGAGCTTCTAGTCTCCTCTAAAACAATGCTGTGAAGGACCAAATTACCAAGGTTAGTTCTCTGGTAACTGAAGGTCCATTTTTGCAGTGTCTCAAAACAGAAATTTCTGGAAATGGACTTGTGAACAAATCCTTTAACAAAAGAAACATTCATAATATTTTCAAATTATTATTGTTGTTCTTTAGTTGCTAAGTCAGTCCGACTCTTTTTCAAGACCCCATGGACTGTAGCTTTGCCAGGCTCCTCTATCCATGGGATTTCCGGGGCAAGAATACTGGAGTGGGGTGGCATTCCCTTCTCCAGGGGATCTTCCCGACCCAGGGATCGAACCCACGTCTCTTACATCTCCTGTATTGGCAGGAGGACTCTTTACCAGTGGGCCACCTGTTTTTAAGTTATTGCTAATATCTGGATATGAGAAAGAATTTATGAATTTCCTAAAGGAAACTAACTGAACAGAAATACCTTTGAAGACTTCTTTTGGCCCCAGGCGCTTGTTTTAACTTTTTTTTTAACCTTTTAAGTTTCAGTAAGCACAGAATGATCTTGGCCTGTGGAAGCTGCCTTCTTTTAAAGGGTAAAATATCTGTGGAAATTTAGAAAGCAAAGGTTTTTACTAAAGACTTTTCGTTTAGAACAGAGTTTTACATTTTGAAAACATGGATTTAAAGTAATCCAGCCTGGCAGCTGGCAAAATTTTTCAGAATCCATTTTTGGATTTTAATGTTCTACGAATCATCCTTGGGAATTAACACATAGTACAACACTTGAGCCTGTGGTAGTTGCTCTCTAAGTACTTACTGAGTTGATTTTGAAGCTTTCCACAGAAGTGCAAAAAAATTTTTTAATGAAAACATCTGTTAAGATACTTCACCTTGAGTTAGCTTTCTTACTTTAAAAGGGCCCTCTCAAAATTAGAATGTCATGAATGTTCTGATTTTAAGTGATGGAAACAATAATCTCTAGGATATCAGTAACTTGTCTTTTCACTAATTACTACATTTTAAGAGGCACTTTGGACATTATTTTTAAATACAATGTAATCTTGATTTAGGAGAACAGAAAGGAGAAAGAAACCCTGGACACTCATAATACAACAATGACATTAATAATAATAATACCAGTTATTGAGTGCACCCTGCATGCTAGGCACAGTCCCAAGTGCCAACAATGGATTACATCTTTAACTAGTATCTGTGCTAAAATTAACAACCACCAACACTTTAACATCATCTAATGCCTGAAAAGACATGAAAATTCAAATAGCTCAAGACTGAGGAAAAAATCCATGTGACTTAAGACATTCTACCTGATAAGAGGCAGAGGTCTCAGTATTCTGGATCATCTAGAGAGTTCTGTAAATGTCTCCTCATTATTCTGAATGAACTGAGCACAAGGAAAGGCTTAGAAAATATATATTTGATTTAGTATGATAATATTTATTTAAACTTTACCATGTACCAGCCCTGTTCTAAATGCATGCTTTATATGCACTATATTGTTTAATCAGGACTACAGATCCACCAGGAAAGTAGCACTAGCGTTATTCATAATATGGAAACAGAATGAATCTAAGTGGATTGGCCAAAGTCTTAAAGATAAAAATAGCAAAACAACTCACTACTCCTGCTTTCCCAGAAAGAGAAAGAGGTTTGAAGGGCCACATGGAATTAACTATCAAGGTTTGGGTTTTGTATTTATTAGAAATACATATATATGTCAAATTGTGAAAGGGAACATGAATCAGCACAAATAAAGAAGCAAAAGGGATGGCATATTCCAAGATGTGGAGGCAAAGAAAGACTGGGTTCTGTGTAGGAAAAAGCTGCACATGGATTTGACAGTTGTGAGAAGCCCAGGAAGGAGCACAGAGGAAAGGAATCTGACTAAGGAGGCAAATTGGTGGGAAGGCTTTGAAGGCTTGAATGAAGAGTTTGCAGAGGTAATAATCTTGGAGTAAGACAGGGTATGAAGAAAACGATTGATGATCACGTACAAACAAAACATGTCACTGGTGAAGCCTCCAGAGTGCTTATATTACCATATTAGCGTTGAAATCCTCCTCCTTCATGATCTCATCCATTCTGAGAAACCATAAAGAATCTAGGGAGACTGCGTGTCTGTCTGTGTGTATGTGTGTGCACGGGCATGTGTGGGCATGCTCAGTTGCTCAGTCGTGTCCAACTCTTTGCGACCCCATGGCCTGTAGCCCACCAGGCTCCTCTGTCCATGGGATTTTTCAGGCAAGAATACTGGAGAGGGTTGCCATTTCCTCCTAAAGGGGATCTTCCCAACCCAGGGATCAAACTCACATCTCTTGTGTCTCCTGCATTGCAGGTGGAATCTTTGGGTTCATTCAACCATAGCAATTTGATTATAAGGACCTATATGTTAGTAAAATCTGAGATTATTGTGTGCCTGTATATTCTTCTATTAGGATCCATTGTGACCATGCATTTTCAGTGGAAACCTCATTAAATGTACCATTTGGCCATCAGCTCTTTGATGAAGGAATCCCTAAAACATCTAAATTTAAAAAATCATGAAAATGCTTCAAGTCAATGAATCTAGTAGTTTGTTCCAACTAAGAACACTGAGGATGATTTTCAACAAATTAGTTTCTTTATACATAGTGAAAAAAAAATATCAATTCAGCCTTAGTTCTCAAGAAAAGCTTGAATGATGGTAGGCCTAATTAAATTGTATTTTTCTTAACCTTCTATTTAAGTTTAAAAGCGCTTTCAGACCTGTGCCTGAGAAATTAATGAGCTTTGGCAGATCTCTATTTCCTATTGTAAAGTCTTTGTTATGATCAGTTATTTTGGGTAACATGCATTCCTACTTATAGTCCAGGACTTTTAAAGGTGGGAACCTGAATTTAACACCCAATCCCGGATATTTCATTCTTTGCAAGAGGACCAGCAAGGATTATCTATATTCACAACAATACTCCAGAAGATGAAAGAAACATGTGCTATGTAAGAATAACAAAATATATACTATATTTAGCTTAGTTTTGTTGTTGTTTAGTCTCTAGGTCATGTCCAACTCTTTCACAACCACATGGACTGTAGCCCACCAGGCTCCTCTGTCCATGGGATTTCTCAGGACATGAATGAATACGGGAGTGGGTTGCCATTTCCTTGACCAGGAATCGAACCCACGTCTCCTCTATTGGCAGATGAGTTCTTTACCAGTGAGTTACCAGGGAAGTCCTTATCTCAGTTTACTGAGTTTAAAAAATGACACAGTATAAAAATAACAGTCATAGGAATGTAGGCAAAAATCTAAGCATCATTATCTCTTTCAAATAAAAAGACTTTGGTATTATACTTACCAAAGTATAAGTGGAAGTGTATGAAAAAATTTCCAGTTAAGCTTTGTGCTTTTCCATTTCCAAATATTCAGCAATATACCATGGTATCTGGGGAAGTGACTAGAAAACATACTTTAGGTAAGTTGACATGAAAGAAATGAGAGGCCTTGTTTATTATGCTAATAAGATGCTAAACACTCTGAGTAAAAACTTGAGGTTCTATTAAACTGGACTTAATACATTACCATATTGTAAGAAAGAAAAACATAACGCTCACTCTAAAAGGATAAGAGACTTGTGTCTGATGTTGCCCTATTGCTTATGAAGTTCCTGTGGGTTGCAGATGAGGCCTAGTGCTTAATCATCAGGCAAGGAGAGCTCTTTTGCACTTTGTAATAAAAACAACACTGAATTTATTTAAGTTATTTCTTGTGATGAGATCACTAGACTTCCACATTGTCTGTTATTCTAAAGTGCTGGAGTTCTGGTTCCACAGCTTCTAGCTCATGCAGACATGATGTGTCCATGTGTCATAATTCCAGCTTTCCCCTGGCCTCTGCCAATGTCAAGGGAAGGATCCAGAAGAAAGACCAGAGGTAACTGCTACCAGGAATGGGGCTGACAGGTGTCAGAAGCTAAGAAAAGTTTGGAAGTTACTGTGCTATGGGATTTTTGTTGTTGTTGTTCAGCTGCTAAGTGACGTCCGACTCTTTGTGGCCCCATAGACTAAAGCACGCCCGTCCTTCACCATCTCCCTTCTGGGCTAGATGGTGGGTATGGTGGCTGCAACCATCTCCTTAGAACTGGGCTCTCAGCGACTCTAAGGTTTTCCTAACAATTTCACTGACAATTGCTTCAACCTCTTTGCCTCCGTGGATATCTGGCTGTCCCCTAATGCACCACTCCCGCCGAGGGGCCAAACGCTCTCAGAAGGCATCGCAGGTGAACAGATGGCCACCACAACCCAGGCAGAGCTGCCAGTTTCAGATGGTTGCTTGGCACCACCCCCGATCTTACTATGTGTTTTTCCCTTCAAATCACTCATTTTCTGCAGTGACTTTTCCTTCTTCTCTCTTTAACCCTATATCCTCCTGTCTCAAAGCAGACCATCTTAACTCCTCCTTCACAACGGAAGTAAAGGCATCAGATTAGATACTGTACAGATTAGATATCCTACAAGATTACTCACATATCAATTCTTCAATTTCTTCCCTTTGGTTTCAAAAGAAGAGATTCACCTCCTCTTAGACCTTCATTCTACACTGGCTCTCTCCTTCTGCCTTCTCAGGATTTTTTATTTTGACTATCCCTTCTCATTCCTATATCATTATCTCTCTTCCTCTCTCTCTTTTTTTTTCCTCTCTCTCCCCCACTTCTTTCCCCGTTTTTTAGAACAAGCAAATGAATTCTAAAACAAGCCTTCCTCTCCACGGTCCACTTCTGCTACAAACTCTCTCCTCTCTCACAGCAAAGCTTCTTGAAACAGTTAGCAGCCATCCCTATTCCCATGTTCTAACCATACACTTTCTGCTCAGCCCTTTCCCATCTAGTGTTATGCACTGGTCCACTGAAACTATCTTTATCACAGGCAATGATATCCTAGGCAATTTTTTTTTTTTTGACTGAGTGGCATGTGGGATCTTAGTTCCCCAACCAGGGATCAAACCCATGCCCCGTGCATCGGGAGCTCAAAGTATTAACCACTGAACCTCCAGGGAAGGTCTCCTAGGCAATTTTTTTCTGTTCTCATACTACGTCACTCTCAGGGGCATGTGAGTCTGTGACCACTCTCTTCTCTTCAAAACTCTCCTTCAGTTTCCATCACATCATTTTTGCCCTGTGACCAGTTGTTTGGTTGGTCAGCTAGATGGCTGGTTCTCCATCAGCTGTCTTTCCTGTCTTCTTTGCAGGCTCCTCTTCTCCTTAACTAGCTTTTAAAAGTTCAATGGTCTTGGAGTTCTCTTCTAGGCCTTTTCCTGCCTCTGTACGCTCTGAGACTACAGTCAGTCCCCTATGTACAAACAAGTTCCACTCTGAGAACACAGTCATAAGTCCAATTTGTTCATAAGTCCAACAAAGTTAGCCTAGGTGCCCAACAAACACAGCTGGCTACGTGGTACTGTACTGTAATGGGGTTATAATACTTGTCACACAAATAATACATAAAAAACAAACACAGAAATAGAGCATTTTTGATCTTATGGTACAGTACCTTGAAAAGTACAGTAGCACAGCACAACAGCTGGTGTACAGGGGGCTGGCATCAAGTGAACAGGCAACAAGAGCTGCTGATGGAGGAGGGCGAGGAGGTGGGAGATGGTAGCGCTGAAGGATGGTCAGCCACAGGAGGCAGGGGACGAGCGGCAATGTCACTCACGCCTGACGGTGGTGGGACACACATCTTTGAAAGTTTGCAACTTGAAGGTTCGTATGTAGGGGACTTACTGTATATCTATATCCATAACTTATATCCTACATGCATATGGTTCTCACGTTTATATAACTAGCCGGATCACTCTTCTGAGCTCCAACCCCCCAAGTCCAACTGCCTACAAGACATCACCAGATGAAAATGAGTATAAAATTGAATTTTTTTCTCTTCCATGCTTCCTAAACTTGCTGGTCCCCATGTGTTCCCTCCTTCAGAATACATCTTTCTCTCTTCTCTCCATGGTTCATAGAAGACACTTGGAAGACAGTTGTGACCCTTGACTCTTCTTTACCCCTGAAGTACAGGACCTTTTATTTCATTCTCCCAAATATATCACTTAAAGGCTTTGATTTCTTTCCAACCTCATTGCTTTTGCTTTCTTGTCTAAGCCAGAAACTGACATCTAGACTCCAAAGATAGCCTCTTTTCTGGTTTCCTCAGGTCCCTTGGGCACCCTCTCCATTCCACTCTTCACAACTGAGTTAGAGTGTTTATTTAAAAACAGTGATCTGATTTAATCACACTTCTTAGAAAACCTCCATTGGCTTTCCACTGCCTTCAGATTAAATTTTCTTTCTCTTCTTTTTGTTTTTTTTTTAAACATGGCTAACAAGGCCCTCCATATTCCTTCATCTGACATTTTCACCATCTCACACGTTACATGTAGCAGAGACAGATTCCAGAAACCACTGGGATAAAGTGTATAGAGGAACAACTGAGCACTTTTTATCCTCAAATAAGATTCAACAGATTTTCATTTTAGATGAAAATAAGAAATACTGTGATGTGGTTGGTTTTTAATGAAAACTTGCAAGTACTTAATAAACTCAAATAACTAGGTACTGATTTGAAGGTAAAAAAAAAATTCAGATGAAATTTCTGGAGAAAATAAGAAGTGACATCTTTAAAACTCTAGAGACAAGGTGGAAACAAGCTGTTTTTCTGAGGAGTATATTTAGCACCTCTAAAATACTCACTGACCTCTATAGAATTCCTCAGAGGAGAAACTTGATCTATTTTAAATCAGCATCTTCTTTCTAGCCTCTGAATACAATGTCAGAGCTCATCAGGTAGCAAAGTGTTTTTGCAGCCATGGTAATAATACAACACCACCACTCACAATTAAGCCAACACAAAAAGAAGACCTAGCCTTCAGTAGTCTTCATTAAACACTCTAGAAGAAGCATTTAAGGAAGGGATGCCAACTCCATTAAGAGCTAATTCACTCGTTGAACTTGGCTCTAATTCTCCAGGATATCCAGCATTCTCTGAGTATGGCAAAATTTATCACAGTAATTACAATAAAAGATGTTTTGGTCCATCCTTGCCATTGACACTCATCAAAGCAAACTTAATCACTCAGCAATAATTTAACATAACTGGATCAGGCACGGTGTGTGTGTACATGATCAGTCACTCATTTGTGCCCCGCTCCTTGTGACCCTGTGGACTGTAACCCTGCAGGTTCTTCTGTCTATGGAGTTTTCCAGGCAAGAAAACTGGAGTGAGTTGCTATTTCCGTGTCCAGGGATGGTCCCAAGTCAGGGATTGAACCCACGTCTCCTGCATCCCCTGCATTGGCAGGCGGATTTTTTTTTTACCACTAGGGCCACTTGGGAAGCCCAGAAAGGGTCTGAAAGTGCCACAAAAAATAAAACCTGGTCCTTCACATCTTCAGAAAGCAAAGTTGCTCAGTCGTGTCTGACTCTTTGCGACCCCATGGACTGTAGCCTACCAGGCTCCTCGGTCCATGGGATTTTCCAGGCAAGAGTACTGGAGTGGGTTGCCATTTCCTTCTCCAGGGGATCTTTCCAACCCAAGGATTGAACCCAGGTCTCCCATATTATAGGCAGACGCTTTATCATCTGAGCCACCAGGGAAGTCCATCTTCAAGGGTATCATAACTTAGGCAAGGAAGATAGAGGTCCTGAACTGGTAACTGGTGGAGGGAAGGAAAAGAAGGAGATAAATTAAGCAAATTTGGGAAATGCATCTTTAAATAAATGAGGAAAATTCAATATTGTAGGAACTGAATGATAAAAAAAAAAAATATTTATAGTATACAGAGTGGGATATAGATGAGAAAAACTGGTCCTGTGTGCGAACAACAGACTTAATAGAAAGAATGCAAGAATTTGTTTTAAGAAATCAGAAAATAATTTTGTCTTCTCTAAAAGAACTGGATGGTCTGTGAGATCATGTCTAGATTGAAAATTGTGTGATATAACATAACATACATGTTTACTAAGTGTTTGGATTTAACCTAAAGAAGGTCTCTGAGAGGAAGGGGAAACAGTAGAATTGCTCCCCTACAATGGGCTTTGCCATAAGAAAACACATATTGTACTAAATTATTTTATAACCATAGATCTCAGCATGCTTGGCAAGACTTTTTGTCAATGTCAAAAAATGTGTACTTCCCATCTTTTCTTTTATTCATAATTGTCTCCTTCCTTCTCCTTTTTCCACCTGCCTCCACCACCACTACCCACCCAATACATCCATCCAGTAATTACTTTAATTTTTAAATATAAAAACAGATTAGATGAATATTATTTTTAGGATAATTCAGATAAAGCTAACCCTTGCCAAATAATAAGAACACTAAACATATTAATACCATAGCGTGTACTTATGAAGAAAAATGAAAAGCTTATATGAATAGATGCTGTCACCATTTGTCAAAATGATGTGGTCAACTTTAGCCAAAGGCACACAAAAATATTAATGTCAATAACCAAGAGAGAATATTTCTAACAACTATAGTGTTTCAGTAGTATGCACATTAAATGCAAAGTCATTTTAATGCACATGACACAGATGTGTTCTTATACAACCATGTTAACAGATCCCCAGCTGCTGCCTTTTCAGTCTGGACCCATGAACCTTTTTATTTCTCAGATTCTTTTTACCTTTTTTCTAAAACTACCCCTTTTCCATGTCCATTCAGAATATCTACTGACATATGTAATTACAGGCTCAATTTTCTTTTTCAAAATTGTTGCTAGTCTCAAAATTTCAAACTTATTTAAAACTTGCTTCCTCCCAGCATACCTCAGTGTTAATGTCTCTGATTTGCATTCTAGAACATTGAGACGGAGGAGATGATGGCAGCAACAGACCTGAAATGGCTGTGAGTCTGTGATAAAGTTTTATCACAAAAAATGTGGCTCTGTGTGCATGCTTATCAATAACCAAAAGCATTAATAATGGTAACTTAGGCCTCTGTTTATGATACTGTGTGTAATGCACTGTGCTTCCTAATTTTTCCCCTTTCCATTTACTATTTAGTTTATGAGTCAGTTATTGGATTTTGAGGGTTTTTGTAAAGGGTTGGTCATAAAAATTGATTGCAAAGTACTCTGAGAGCCTTTCATGATAACCACTCTGGAGAGCAAAAGAGTTTTTTTTATGTTATGTTCTTTCATAATGTTTCCCAGTAGATTACATATTCCATAAAGAGTGTAGATTCCTTCCATACATGTAGATTCCTGTATTTTTTAAAAATGTAGTTTAAGAATATTCTCTTACTTTAATTTTAAAAATCTAGTATTTGCCTAAAAGTATGACTGCGATAGCAGCTACCAAGAACATGTGACTATTGGCAAACATTCTGATTGTCCTAAATCACTCAACATTTCCAAATAATTATTAATACGCAGGAGGAAATCTAATTGTTAATTTAAAACAAACTAAAAATAGGCTAAGTAACTGAAATTAAAACTACTGATTTCTAGAAGTTTGGCCTACATAATTATTTAACAGTGAAGAATTATATTGTTTTTATGAAATACTGGCACACTTTCTATTATAGGCCTATATAATTTATTGATCATTATAATATATATGATTATGTAACTGATTTGTTTCTCCACATCCTAATAAATCCTAATTAATAGATTTTGGATAGTAAGAGAAAAAAAAATTAAACCTGTTGTTGGTAAAGAATCACCCTGCAATGAATGATACCCCGGTTTGATTCCTGGGTCAGGAAGATCCCCTGGAGAAGGGATAGGCTACCCATTCCAGTATTCTTGGGCTTCCCTTGTGGCTCAGCTGGTGAGGAATCTGCCTGCAATGCAGGAAACCTGGACTTGATCCCTGGGTTGGGAAGATCCCCTGGAGAAGGGAAAGGCTACCCCCCAATCTTCTGACCTGGAGAATTCGTCAGACATGACTGAGAGACTTTCACTTTTCAAACCTGTTATTGGGTCAAGAAAAAAATATTTAAGACCATTTTCCTGCAAAGCCAACATTTAAGAGATACAGTGTTTGTTAAGTTCTAAAAGACTCAAGGCCCAATTATGTTTATTTAGTTGGGAACCACGGTCAAATCCTATAACTCCTTTCTATCTTACTTTATTGAGAGATACTGAAAATAAATTACAGTTTCAAGTCATAGTTAAACAATGAAGTTAATTAAGAGAAATGAGCTACATAAAACAGAGACCATGTTTTTCTCCTTTAAAAAAAAAATTATTTCTTTATTTGACTGTTCCAGGCCTTAGTTGCTGCCGGTGGGATCCAGTTCCCTGACCAGCAACTGAACCCCGGTCCCCTGCATTGGGAGCTCCGAGTCTCAGCCATGGGACCACCAGGGAAGTCCCTCTTCCTTTATTTTTTAAGTCAAGAGCTCTTCAGTTCATAAGCTCTGCACCCAAGACATCAAGTGATAGCTGGCTGCTGCTGCTTTTTTTTTTTTTTTAGTATTTATTTATTTCAATGTGCCAGTTCTTAGTTGCAGCACGTGGGATCTGGTTCCCTGACTAGGGATTGATTCCGGGCCCGAGGCCCTGGGAGCACAAAGTCCTAGCCACTGGGAACCAAAGAAGTCCTGAAGCTGGTTTGTAATCACTACTCAAGGTTCTTGATCCAGAACCAATTGCCCCAATCTATACACTGTGCTCTGGCCTTCCAGGTGGCGCTAGTGGTAAAGAACCCGCCTGCCAATGCAGGAGAGGTAGGAGATGCCGGTTCAATCCCTGGGTCGGAAAGATCCCCTGGAGGAGGGCATGGCAACCCACTCCAGTATTCTTGCCTGGAGAATCCCTATGGACAGAGGAGCCTGGCGGGCAACAGTCCACGGGGTTGCAAAGAGTCCGACACAACTGAAGCGACTTAGCATGCACCATACACTGTGTTCCACCCAGTTTCTGACCTTTCTATTGCTGAATTTTTTTATTCCTCCATTTACAATTTAACTTTGCCTTTTCACCACATGTTACCCTACTTTCCCAGTTATGACCCTGGGCATTGCTTCCAGTCTGGAGATGGATGTTTCTTCTATGTTGCTTCATCTTTCCGCGAATAATGCATTTATTCCAACTTCCTGTGGGTGGCGCACCTGCCTGAATCTCCCCAACCGGAAAACACCATCTAAGGGTTACTTCTACATCTGCCGATGATGCCCTGCAGAAATAGCTTCACCCACAGGTGAAAACTGTAATATGGTGTGGTTTGAAGGGCATCAGGCCTGCCAGCCAAAACTTCCCCTGGCAGCCTACCTGAAATTCCAGCCAACGATCATTAGTGTTGCTCCTTAAAATAACTTTGTTGTTTTGACTCAATTCTTCTTGCCCCCACTCCTGCCTTCTCCTATTGGAGTAATCGTTTCCCTACATGATTATTGAGAACTCAAGGTTTCGTTAAGATTTCAGCAGTTGTGTTACAGCAGAACAGATGGCGCTTGGTAAGCAAGATTTTTATGATTTTGTAATCCTTTCATTCTACTTTCTACTAAACACTAAGTACTTTAGAATGGGAGGGGGGGAGCTGTTAAAAATAAGTTTGCCTAAGGACAAGAGATTATATGCACATAGAGGGAGAGAGGCCCACAGGAGACAGTAACAAAGTGATAGAAGCTAACCGGTTGAGAAAAATCCTCACCAGAGGATTCTACTTCCTAAAACCCAGGAAGTTCTGAGTTTTCCTTTCAGGTGAAGTGAAGTGAAAGTTGCTCAGTCATGTCCACTTTTTGTGACCCCATGGACTCTATAGTCCTTGGAATTCTCCAGGCCAGAATACTGGAGTGGTGGGTAGCCTTTCCCTTCTCTAGGGGTTCTTCCCAACCCAGGGATGGAACCCAGGTCTCCTGCATTGCAGGTGGATTCTTTACCAGCTGAGCCACAAGGGAAGCCCTGTGGAGGTTATTTTCATTATAATGCCTTCTGAGCAGAAGTAAATTTCAACATTATGAATCTTTTTCTTGCCTGGAACAAAGAACACATTAATTAGTAAATGGATCATTAAAGATACATTTAATTCATTGATTAAGCTACCGAAAGCAGCACAGCACTTCCTGGAACAAATGGAGACCTAGTCGTGTTGACCCAGGGTAGGAAAAGATGAGGAATCGAAGGAGTGAGCTTGGTCCGGGAAAGGTAGCCTCTTTGGTAGGGAATTAAGAGCAGCTAGCATCTCCTGCGTTGGCAGGTGGGTTCTTTACCACTAGTGCCACCTGGGAAGTTCAGTGATAAACAGGGATTTCCCTGGTGGCTCAGCTGGTAAAGAATCCACTTGCAATGCAGGAGACCCAGGTTTGATCCCTGGGTAGGGAAGATCCCCCACAGAAGGAAATAGCAACCCAGTCTAGTATTCTTGCCTAGAGAATCCCATAGACAGAGGAGCCTGGTGGGCTACAGTCCATGGGGTTGCAAAAGGTCAGACACAAATGAGCATCTGAGCATACAGTGATAAACATGTGGGAATACAGTGTGATGTGGTGTTGAGAAGAAATCACCAGCCTGACTGAGGGATATACATAAATGCAGCACAGAGGAAACCAAAGGATCTTTTTCTAAAAAGCTTTTTAAAAATGTTTTTATTGAAAATTGTACCATACCTAAAGAAAAATACCCAGGATGATTTATATCAAAGTGAATACCTCTATTACTTCCCCCAGGACAAGAAATACTTCCAGTATCCTCCCAAATCCATTTTCTCCTTCTACTTGATATTTCTTCTCCCCATAACTAAAATGTTACAGTTCTTGTTTTTGCATCAATGATTCCCACCCCACAAAGGGAGGTCTTAACCAAGTTTACCATTTTGCCCAGGGTTTAGAGTTAAATTGTTCTGAAAGTGTGTGTTCCTTGCGGAAGAGGGTGTAACCATGGAAACGTACTCCTAGGAGAATGTCTTACAAAGAGTGGTGAATTTCTACCCTCAGGCCCAGCCCCACTGTTTACATGGCTTAGAGCCGAGTTCTCCCCTCTCCTCTCTTCCATGATGCACACATAGAGGTTTAATCAGGGTCCACAGCTGGCATCACCACCTTTCAGGATGGGTCCACACACCTGCAGTGTGGAGACTCAGTTAACAGAGAATTCTAGAACCCCAGTACCTAAAGCCCAGTCTAAGAGGAAAGGAGTCACATCTGGGTGGACTTGTTCTGTTGGCCACTTAAGTCTAGGGAAGAGCGGGGGCAGAAAAGTAGGGTCCACTGAAAAATACAGGGCCCAGGCTTTAGTTTTCTTCTTCCCACTTCCCACCATGAGGAAGTCAACTGATGGTGAGCAGAGCCCCAAAGGGCGGTTTATAAAGTGGCCCTTAGCACACACCGTGATTACAACTGAGAACGTTTGCCAGTCACGACTGGGCCACTGCCAGCCTGGTCCTCACTGCATTTCGTCTTTTTTCTTTTTTCCTTGAAAAAGGGAAGATGAATAAAAAAGCAAATGGGCTAGAATCCAGCAGTTTTTCAAGACTAACAAAATATCTTGTAATTTCTCCCTATTCAGAGTAGAGGGAATTTCCAGCATTTTAAAATTATGACACCACAGCGTAAGTTGCCCGGTGTCACATTTCCACTGCTGACTTTATTGTGGGGCTGTGCATGCACACACAATTTTCATTTAAACTGACTTTCAAAACTGAATTTAAGTCATGTACAAGACTTTATTAACACCACTTAAAAATAGAGAACTTCTCTATGAATGAGAAAGCATTGTACTAAGTGTACAAATATGGGTAACATTTCTGAGTTCCCTAGAACAGAGGTCAAATGTGTTAACCTCTGCTCTCTGGATCATGAGAGTATAATCAGCTTTACAGCTTAAAAATCATGTTTCATTTTACAGCTGAGGAAACTGAAATCTTATGAGTTTAGACATCTAGACGATACTTTGCGCATTCACAGCATGTGCTTATAAATATTTGTTGGATGATGGAAATATCATCCAAAGGCAGAGATAGTGACAGAGCCAGTGTTAGAAGCCAGAAGGACTCCTACTTCCTGGTCAGTAGTTTTGGCTCTGTTTCATCCTCACATTTTCCCTAGCCAGAGTCAGCAATGCAATGAGACATAATTGTAGTCACGGAGGTCCAAAATTCAATAAGGAAAAAAAAATGCACTCCCAATCACAGAAATGCAATTTTGTAAAAAGCTCAGCTGGTAAAGAATCTGCCTGCAACTCGAGAGATCCTGGTTGGATTCCTGGGTCAGGAAGATCCCCTGGAGAGGGGATAGGCTACCCAATCCAGTATTCTTGCCTGGAGAATCCCATGGACGAGGAGCCTGGCAGGCTACAGGCCATCGGGTCACAAAGAGTTGGCCAAGACTGAGCGACTAAATACAACAGGTAAAGGAAACATAAGGCCAATCATTTCAAAGGTATAACAGAATGTCTGTGCCTGATGCTTCATGGGCACAAGGCCCAAACAGAAAAGAAGCTTCTCTAATGTTCTGCTGAAATAAGGTTAGAAGTGTTTTAGTTTCTTTAGCCAAGATGCACCCCCCCCCCCAAGAAAGTACTGAAGTATTTCCAATCTACCTGAAACCCTTTCTTCTAAAGGTTTGCTAGACAAAAATCTGGCCTACAATAACTTCCTAGATACCTTAAAAATGGCCAGTACTGATTTTGTTTCATAGTACTGAATATTTTATCTAAACACAATAGTTACTTGAGACAGAGAACTGGTTTCAACAAGTCCTTTATTAACAGTCTACTGTTTTTAAAAATACTACAATTACAGATCTGCTAAAAGCATGGAGTTATTCCCTACCAAACCAACGTTCCAAATGTAATTCCATCTGCCTGATACTTTGACATTTTAGGTCTGGAAAAGCACAGGGTGAAAGATGGCAAAGAGCGGGGAAATTTTAGTTCAGAAGTGCAACAGCTCACTTAGAGCTTTAGCTTAGAGTCAAAACCACTGTGACTAATACATTTTTCAGATTTATTAAGTAGAAAAGCTCAGAGGCAAAAGAAAGGCAAGAAGCAAACAGAATTGGCTCTTGCACCAGCTCTTCAGGATTCTGGTGCAATGCCCCAGGATTATTTTCATAGCTGGGCAAGAATGATAGGTTGTAAATGTATAACTCATTGGCAAGACAATCCTTTCTGAAAATAGTGTTTTCTGCTGAGATATCAACAAAAAAAATGGATGTAAGGGTTACACCAACTGTTTCTCTGGATATGGTGCACCTGTTAAAAAAGAAAAAAAAGTCTAAAGAATGTGTTCTCCTATTTCATGTCCCTTGACCTTTTCAACCATTAACTTCACAATGCTAATAAGCTCCTGACATACCAAAGTTTAAATGAATCTGTATTTTCGAAGTATATTAGATGATTTTTTTTCTCCAAACCAAAGTTCTCTTCAAAAATGTTTCCTTATTTTGCCCAGGTGTATCTAGAAAACCCATGTTGAAAGGGCTGGATACATACATTAGAAGTGTGTGAATACTGCCTCAGAAATAATGCTGATCTGGTCACAGCTTTGTTGAGATATAATTCACATACCATACAATTCACAAATTTAGAGAATATGACCCAATGGTTTCTAGTATTTCAAAGAGTTGTGCCACTAATTAACACAATTCATTTTACAACATTTTATCACTCCCCAAAGATACCCTGAACCCTTTAGTTATCATCTCCAGCCAGCCAGATTCCCACCCCCAGTTCTAGGCAACCACTGATTTATTTTCTGTCTCTATAGATTTGCCTATTCTCAACAATTTATGCAAAAGGAATTTCAAAAGACATGGTATTTGGTGATTGACTCCCTTCTCTTAGCATCCAGTTCATCTATGTTATAGCATGCATCTATACTTCATACTTATTTTTGAGAATAATATTCTGTTTTATGGATATATCACATTTTGTTTATCCATTCATTAGATGGTGGACATTTGGGTTGTTTGTCTCCTTTGGCTATTATGAATAATACTGCTAAGAAAATGAAGGCATGTGTCTTTGTATGAATGTGTTTTCATTTCTTTTTACTATATGCCTGGAATTAGAATTCTTGGGTCATATAGTAACTCCATGCTTAACTTTTTGAGGAACTGCCACACTTTCCAAAATTTCCAAAGTGGCTGCACCATTTTACATTCCCATCCAACAACAACAACTAAAAAATGATTGCTAGATCCAGGTCATGAAGACTTACCCCTATATTTTTTTAAGAATTGTATAGTTTTATATTTTCTACTAAACACATTTCAAGTTAATTTTCACATGGAGTATTCAGTAGTAGTCCAACTTTTCTTTTCAAGGTGAATATTCAGTTGTCCTACTGACATTTGTTGAAAAGACACTTCTTTCCTCATTGAATGGTCTTGGCATCCTTATTAAAATCAATTGACCATAGATATATTGGATCTTTTTCTATGGAACCTATATGTCTATCTTTATGCCAATACTATGCTGTCTTAGTAACTGCTGCTTTGTAATAGTAAAATTTGAAATTAGGTGTAGTTCTCCAATTTTTTTTCTTTTTCAAAATTGTTTTGGTGATTTGGGGTACTTCAAATTTCTATATGCATTTTAGGATCAGCATGTCAATTTCTACAAATAAGCCAACTGGGAATCTGATAGAGACTGTCAAATCTATAGATCAATATGGGAAATATTGCCATCTTAGCAATAAAATGAAGATAGTGTTAGTCACTCAGTTGTGTCTGACTCTTTGCAACCCTATGGACTATAGCCCGCATTGTATTCTTTTGATGTTATTTATAGTCAAAGTGTTTCAGATTCTATTTTTGGATTGTTCACTTTTGAGAGTCTAGAATATATATTCTTATATGTACATACAATATATAGATTTTTATATGTTTATCTTATATGCCACAAGCCAGCTGATTTTGTCCATTACTTCTAATGGAAGTTTTAGTTGATTCCTTAGTACTTTCTATATACAATACAAGTTATCTCAAATAGAGAAAGTTTTACTTCTTAGTACATGGAACAACAGACTGGTTCCAAACAGAAAAAGAAGTACATCAAGGCTGTATATTGTCACCCTGCTTATTTAACTTATATGCAGAGTACATCATGAGAAACGCTAGGCTGGAAGAAGCACAAACTGGAATCAAGATTGCCGGGAGAAATATCAATAACCTCAGATATGTAGATGACACCACCCTTACGGCAGAAAGTGAAGAGGAACTAAAAGCCTCTTGATGAAAGTGAAAGAGGAGAGTGAAAAAGTTGACTTAAAGCTCAACATTCAGAAAACTAAGATCATGGCATCTGATCCCATCACTTCATGGGAAATAGATGGGGAAACAGTGGAAACAGTGTCAGACTTTATTTTTGGGGGCTCCAAAATCATTGCAGATGGTGACTGCAGCCATGAAATTAAAAGACACTTAGTCTTTGGAAGGAAAGTTATGACCAAACTAGATATCATATTAAAAAGCAGAGACATTACTTTGCCAACAAAGGTTGGCATAAGGCTATGGTTTTTCCAGTGGTCATGTATGGATGTGAGACCAAAGTTATGACCAAACTAGATAGCATATTAAAAAGCAGAGACATTACTTTGCCAACAAAGGTTGGCATAAGGCTACAGTTTTTCCAGTGGTCATGTATGGATGTGAGAGTTGGACTGTGAAGAAAGCTGGGCACTGAAAAATTGATGCATTTGAACTGTGGTGCTGGAGAAGACTCTTGAGAGTCCCTTGGACTGCAACCAGATCCAACCAGTCCATCCTAAAAGAGATCAGTCCTGGGTGTTCATTGGACAGACTGATGTTGAAGTTGAAACTCCAATACTTTGGCCACCTCATGCAAAGAGTTGACTCATTTGAAAAGACCCTGATGCTGGGAGGGATTGAGGGCAGGAGGAGAAGGGGATGACAGAGGATGAGATGGCTGGATGGCATCAGCAACTGGATGGACATGAGTTTGAGTAAACTCCGGGAGTTGGTGAGGGACAGGGAGGCCTGGAGTGCTGCGATTCATGGGGTCGCAAAGAGTCAGACACGACTGAGCGACTGAACTGAGCTGAATGCTTTTTAAATAATCATTTACTACATTTTGACCTTAAATGAAATCACTGAATGTAATAAGTCCAGATGTAAGAATTTATACATGGATTTTTCTGTTTTATCAAATCTGTTTTCACTAATGGACTTCCCAGGTGGCACCGTGGTAAACACTCTGCCTGTCAATGCAGGAGACATGGGTTCAATCCCTGGTCTAGAAGATCCACTGAAATAGGAAATGGCAACCAAGTCCAGTATTCTTGCCTGGGGAATCCCAGGGACAGAGGAACCTGGCGGGCTACAGTCCATAGGGTTGCAAAGAGTCAGACATGATTGAGGGACTGAGCATGCATGCATGCACTTTTCACTAATATGTGATTCTCTGATAAAATATTTCTTCTCTTTGTGTTTTCTGTTCTTTAATATATGCTTGGACAATTGTTTCCTTTTACTGCTTTACTTCCCCCACAGTAAAACCGTTACCTTTCTGCAAAAAAATGTTATTATCATTTATGCCAAAAGGATTAGGTTACCTAACAAATCCCAAGGTCAGTAGTAAGTGATTCAGTAAAATAAGACAAATTTCTTTAGAATAGGGTTTTACACAGCAATCAAAAGTACAGAAGAGCAGGGCTTCCCTGGTGACTCAGTGGTAAAGAATCTGCCTACCAGTGCAGGAGACCTAGGTTCGATCCCTGATCTGGGAAGATCGCACATGCCCTGAAGCAGCTAAGCCTGTGCACTACACCTAATGAGCCTGTGCTCTAAAACCCAGGAGCCACAACCACTACGTCCTCACGGCACAGCTACTGAAGCCCGCGTGCCCTTGAGCCCACGCTCTACGACAAGAAAAGCCAGGGCAAAGAGAAGCCCTTGAATGGTTAATTAGAGAATAACCCCCACTTGCTGCAACTAGCAAAAAGCCCACAAAGCAATGAAGACCCAGCCCAGCCAAAAACATATAAATAAATAAATACTAATCTCTATTTAAAAAAAAAAAGTGCAGAAGAGCAATGTCCCATCACTATGGCAGTAAGTTTGTAGTAGTATAAATGAGAGAATAGAACATCAGTCCACAAAAGGCCAAGTAAAGTTTTGATGTATGTGTCCCTGCCACATCAGAAAACATACCTGTCACTTATGGCTAATTTTTCCTCTACCTAGAAAACCGCTCCTTAAATCACTTTGCAACACATTGAATTAAAAAACAAACAAAAAACTACCAGCTTTGGCACAAGACTGATAGCAAAGCAATAAAACTTAGTCAAGAATTATATAACTGATTCTGGGAACACTGTGAGGCTTTCAACATGTCTCTCTATCTCTGTCCAAAATGCATCTATCATCACCATATGCCTGTCTTCATAGAATGATGTTTCTGAGGCACTCATTAAGGAGCTCAGCTGAGGGGTTAGTATGTTACCAAAGAGGGTACTGAGTTTAGGGGCAACTTCCTGACCCCAGGAGGTGGGGTCACCCCGCAACCAAGGTATATTCTAAGGAATATGGCCACGATGTTGCTCTGAGAAAATATCGCTTAAGGAGCTTCATCTGGAAGTTAGGAGACTAACACACAGAAAAAGAGCCTGCATTTAGGATGAGCTTGAAATCCCTCATCAGAAGGAAACAGATTAATCTGTGATAGAACTTCACCTCTGTTCTGAGATGTTTTCGTATTATGTGTGTCTGTAAATGAAATATATATAATCACATGGACGGTTTAAGTAATTAGTCTTCTAGTCTGGCTGGTTATATTTCATGTTTTTGACCGTTACCACTCAGACATTGTTTTAAGACCAAGCTTTAATGATTATAAAAACAGTTATCGAACATATATTAAAGTTTGGCAGAGTTGACAGCCTAAGTTATCATTAATTCATAACAAAACAAACCGCAAGAATGCTTACTTAGAAGTAACTTATCCGAACATGCCCCCATAAACTGTATTTAAATACTGTTGATTTTAATCTCAGTGAAAACACTGGAGCATCGCTGTTAGTAAAGAGGTAGGCAAGTCAGTCTAGCATTGGCTCCAGAGCCTTAGCTATTTACCAGGATAATCTGAATTTTAATCTCAGATCTATCCTTTTGTGGCTATCATATTGGGTAAATCACAAAATCTCTTCTTTGTAAACTGAAAGTAATAGAACTAGTTAGCTTATAAATTATCATCAAAGATTAAATGAGAAAATGCACATCGAAAAAATTAGCACAATGCTTGGCACATGGTAAGTTCTCAAATAGACTTTGAATTATATTTCTTTCTTAATGTAATTATCTGAAAATCTTAGCTAATAATTTGTCCTATACTCACATTCATTTTAATTAGCATTGAGAGCTAACAAGAATATGCTATGATTTCCTCTTATATACATTGATACTGTCTACTATTAATATTACTGAAATACTTTAAATTTACAAGATAAATTACATATATATATATACCACATATGCTGTATAAAAGCATATATATTTACATATAAAGTACATATATGCTATATATAATGTATATACATGGGGTTCCCTGGTGACTCAGATGGTAAAGCATCTGCCTGCAATGTGGGAGACTCAGGTTCAGTCCCTGGGTTGGGAAGATCCCCTGGATAAGGGAATGGCAACCCACTCCAGTATTCTTGCCTGGAGAATTCCATGGACAGAGGAGCCTGGAGGGCTACATACAGTCCAGTGCAGGTCACAAGGAGTTGGACACAGAGTGACTAACACTTTTATACATAATTTTCCAACTTTTCTACCTTAGCATTCACTTTACTATCTCCCTTACTTCCAAGAAGACAGTATTCCCTAGATGGAGGACTAGCAAATAACAAACCACAGCCTGCATCGAACCATATGACCACATTAATTCAACAGCTGCTATTACATTATGTCCAGGATGCACTTTTTTCAGAGATACTAGGCACACAATAGATAGATATGACAAGCCTATTTCAAATATTTATCACCTAGAGATCTTAGTATTGTATGTGGAAATAGTAGGAGTTCAAAAAAGTGTTCACTGAACAAAACCTACATCTCACGCCTGGTGAAAGATAGGGGGAGATGATAAGGTAGATTTAAAAACTCAGTAATACAAAAAATAGTCCCCTTAGAAATGGTATAAACCAATATAAAAATATTTACTCTATTTTGATACATATTATTGATAATAATATATTTGTACAATAGTACTTTACATAATTTATAAAGATATAAAATTTGGGAATTGGGTTCAAATACTCTTTTATTAATAGGGTTAATTTTAAAATGTAAGGCAAGGGGTGGGGCTGGAATGATTCAACTCATCTACCTGTATATCTATCTACCTATTGATCCACCCTTTTGTTTCTCTTGGGCTTCTCTGGTGGTTCAGAGGGTAAAGCATCTGCCTGCAATGTGGGAGACCCAGGTTCGATCCCTGAGTCAGGAAGATCCCTGGAGAAGGAAATGGCAACCGACTCCAGTATTCTTGCCTGGAAAATCCCATGGATGGAGGAGCCTGATAGGCTACAGTCCACAGGGTTGCAAAGAGTCGGACACAACTGGGCGACTTCACTTCACTTTTGTTTTCCAGCTTGAAATTTCTCTCACCTGAAATTTTGTTTATATCCAGATATGATGGAAGAGAAAACAGGAGGTATGATTGATCATCAGTGGATATAAAATGGATTGTGGAAAGTCTCTTAGCATCTAATTCCCCAATTCTCATAGGTACTATGCAAATTATGCCATCAAAGTAGCTCTTCTTGTCAAACTCTTAATATGTATCAGAAACATTTCACAACTCATAGTTGGAGAACGTGATATACAGTTTACATCTTTTTTGCTAAATTAAAGCAATCACCTTCTTCTAAGTCCTCAATAAGATTCGTGCAGGTATTAGATTGTTATTTTCTTATCTGTTTTTATATTTTAAAAAAAAACTATAGTTGCCTTTGTTTGTGGATGAACTCAATACTCTAATTCATTCACCTACAGTCCTTTTTGCTACTAATTTTCTATTATAGGTTGTCCCCTATATAGATGACCTTCCTTTTGCCATGAAAGATGAATATGTAATACATATTATATATAATGTATGTTATAAATATATATGAAATTGAAAAGGATGAGATAAAAATGTAATTCATGGGATTTCCCCAATGGTTCAGTGGTTAAGACCCTGCCTTCCGATGCAGGGGCATGGGTTCAATCCCTGGTTGGGGAACTAAGGTCTCACATGGCTAGAGTATGGGCAAAAATTTTTTTAATGTAATTCATAACATTTTAAACAATTTTGGTTATTGACAAATAGTACATAATTTTTCTCTGATATATTTTAATTGAGAGCAAAGTGATTGTCTTATAATGTTTCTAACCTTTTATGGTACAGCAATTCAAAGCTATGTGTCTAAAGTCATCATGTTTCAATACATGATTTTAAATAGCTGTTGTAACTAAAAAATATTCTTCATAAGCTTCCTAGACCCATATGAGAGAGGTGCAATTAGGCACTGCTTATTGAATCACAATAGCTTTTATCAATCTCATCTGCCAGTTAGATAAAAGAGTTTTGTTGATATCCAGCACATACATCTCTGTCTTCTGTGATAACAATCTTTCATGCTAGTTAGAAAGTACTCTGCACCTCTAAATAGGAGAGGTCTCATTTCACCCAGTTCAGTACTTCCTGGTTCAGCCTTTTGTCTTGGCCCACGTGACTGCCTTCAAGACCATGTTTTGGTTAAAGAGAAGGGAATGGTTTTGATAATAAGGCTGCAAATGTGCTTGTGTGTGTGTGTGTGCATGTGTGTGCATGCGCACATGGGCACACACATATATATATCCATACCGATATATGTATTTTGAAGTTTGTCAAAAGCACATGAATGAAAATTGGCATTTGTCAATTGACCTATGATTTGGCAAAAATTAAAGGTTACATGAACCTTGGGATTTCCCTGGTGGTCTGGTAGCTAAGACTTTGCACTCCCAATGCCGAGGGCCCAGATTCCACCCCTGGTCAGGGAATTCGATCCCATGTGCTACAACTAAAATCTCTGCCTGCTGCAACTAAAGACCACGAATGCCGCAACAAAGATTGAAGATCCCACATGCTGAAACTAAGACCCATTGCAGCCAAATAAATAAATGTTTACATGAACATCTTAAGTGAGTTTTTCAGAGTTAATAATACTTGGAGATATGTTAGAATTAGAATGAAAAGGGGAAGGTAGGGTAAGAGAGCGAGAGAGATGGGAAAAGTATTATTTTCTGCTACAGAAGAAGTAATATTTACAATATTAACATGTAAGAAGGATAGAGTATGTGAGCAATAAAGAGAGAGGTCATGTCTATCTTCTGCCTAAGTACTCCATTTATAATCTGATCCTTGTATGGTTTCCAAATCCATCGGTTGAAACCAAGCATAATGAATGGACCATGATAATTGTATGATACGCTTCATATGGTACCTCTCAGAATAGTATACTATTTGGAGCATCATTTATGAGAGGACAGGAATGTCCAAGCCTTTTTCAGCTTGTAAGTTGGCTTCATAAACAAAAAGAATCATAAAATGAAATTTAAGCACATCTAATAGTAGCTTTTTTTTAAAAAGGCAGCCAGAGAAGCTTCTTACTTTCTAGAATCAATTCCATTCTTTTTACACAAACTTGATAGTATAGGTACCTGAATGGATTGCTTTCAACTGATTTTACAGTTGAAGGAGGTAAAATGAATACTCTCAGTTCATAGTGTGAACTTAATTTCAGCAGTTTCTGTGTTTCCCAGCATCCATCTTAATGGACTTCCCAGGTGGCACTAGTGGTAAAGAACCTGCCTACAATGCAAGAGATGTATGAGAGACTCGGGTTCGATCCCTGGGACAGGAAGATCTCCTAGAGGAGGGCATGGCAACTCACTCTAGTGGGTTCTTTATGCCTGAAAAATCCCATGGACAAAGGAGCCTGGCGGGCTACAGCCCGTGGGGTCGCAAAGAATCAGACATGACTCAAGCAACTTAGCATGCATGCATGCATCCATCTTATTTATCGAAAGGGGAAAGTTTCACTTTAATAAAAAGTCAAAGGAGTCAGATGCAAGGCTAGAGATCTGTGATGTCTCAGACCATATTGGCTCTTAACAGACAAATGTGCAATTGTCCACCTTGTATGAAACTAAAGAAGCTATGCGTGTGTGTGCTTAGTCACTCAGTCGTGTCCGACTCTTTATGACCCTTTGGACTGTAGCCCGCCAGGCTCTTCTGGCCATGGGATTTCCCAGGCAAGAATACTGGAGTGGGTTGCCATTTTTTTCTCCAGGGGATCTTCCCAACCCAGGGATCAAACCAGTGTCTCTTGTGTCTCCTGCATTGCAGGCAGATGCTTCACCCACTGAGCCATCAGGGAAGCCATGCTTTGAGTAAAGATTTTATTTTAGAGCTGGAGGAAGCCTACTGAGTAGTACAGACAAGGACACAGGTGCCGAACTCTCAAGTTATAGATGATCTCATTGTAGATCTTGCTAGCGGTGAAGCCGGCACTCCTGTGCAGATTTTTCTTTCTCTGAGACCAGGCTTTTTCCATGAGTCTTACTACTTTCCCTTCACACAGGGCAGAGTTGTAAAAAGGGCAGTGGGCTCAGTTCAAGGTACACAACTCTGCTTGTGCATGCGCCCAGCAGCCTGCAAAGGCTGCTAACTAGGAACAGTGGCAGTGGCCTTGCGCTCTAGCATGTGTGTTTGCTCCTGATCCGCTGCTTCAGTCGTGTCCAACTCTTTGCAGCCCTATCGACTATAGCCTGCTGCGCTCCCCTGTCCATAACATTTTCCAGGCAAGAATGCTGGAATGGGTTGCCACTTCCTACTCCTAGACCATCTCCTAACTGTGACAGGAGCTCTGATAACTCAGCTAACTGGTAGCTGTTACCATGCAGTTATGCTTTAAAGAATTATCAGTAACTTTTTCTTATGATATCCTAAGTTCCAAACTTCAAGTCTCTACAACAGATATTCTTAACCCAGGCCACCACATTACAGACATCTGAGCAAGCCTTAAAAATATGAAAGCCTAGAGCCCACCTCAAGGAAAATGAAATTGCTAGGATGTAGCCCAAAATGGATGATGGTATTTTTCAAAGCAACCCAAGTGACTCAAATGTGCAGCCAGGGTTGAGAATCACCTGGAACTTTCTCCTGCTCTACTTTTAAATTGTCATTATGAAAGACTCTACTGGAGGTAACACACCAGAGCCACAGCTCATATCTTAGGTCAGTGTACTATCTATACTTTTGTGTCTTTCTTTAGGAAAATTGTCCTAAGACTGTTCTCACATGTTCCTGTTCAGCAGGATCCCCTGAAGGACTTGCTAAAACACAGATCTGGGCCCTTGCCCAGGGTTCTACTTCAGTTAGGTCTGGGGTGAAACTAGAGAATTCGTATTTGACAGAAGATGCTCTTGCTGCTGGTCTGGGGGACGCACTGAAAGATTTGCTACTCTAGGGCCTTCCCTAGTGGTACAGTGGATGGGAATTTGCCTACTAATACAGGGGACACAACCTCGATCCCTCGTCTGGAAAAATCCCACATGCCTCAGAACAACTAAGCCTGTACTCCACAGCTATTGAAACCCATGCTTCTAGAGCCTGTGCTTAGCAACAAAAGAAGTCATCTCAATGAGAAGCCCCCACACCGCAATGAAGAGTAGCCCCCTGCCTCGTCTCAACTAGAGAAAAGCCTTCCTGCCCAGCAACGAAGGCCCAGAACAACCAATAATATATAAATAAATAAATAACAAACAAGTGAAATTAATTTTAAAAAGAAAAAAAAAAAAGAACTACTACTCTAAACAGTTGATAAAGCTCACCAAGTTCCTTCTTCCTTACTGATCTTTCCCCATGAAAGGCAAGATTCTTTGACAACTAATGGCCAAGGCCCATTCTGATCACTACCTAACTTCTATCAAATGTGCTTCCCTCTCCATAGCTTTAGAGAGGTTCTAGCACATTTCATCAGCTAGACTCTGCCATTTACTTTCAATTCTTAAAGAACAGCCCTCTTTCCCTCAAAATATGTCCAATAACTTTGAACAGAGTAACCTTCTGAAGACATGATCTTTTTCCATAAAGGCAGCACAGCTGTAGTTACCACTGCCTCTAGTCGGTGCCAGGTAGATTTTGCTTCATTTTGCAATACAGTACAAATAAGTGGGTAGAAATACCCCTCATTTTCCTTTTTCTAAATACATTAATAAAAGAAATTTGTTGTTGATTAATAGGAAACTGATATTCAAAGACTGGGGAACATCAGGGTAAACCTCACATTGGGAAGATATGCTGCTGCTGCTGCTGCAGCTAAGTCACTTCAGTCGTGTCCGACTCTGTGCGACCCCATAGACGGCAGCCCATCAGGCTCCCCTGTCCCTGGGATTCTCCAGGCAAGAACACTGGAGTGGGTTGCCATTTCCTTCTCCAATGCATGAAAGTGAAAAGTGAAAGTGAAGTCACTCAGTCGTGTCCAACTCTTCGTGATCCCATGGACTGCGGCCCACCAGGCTCCCCCGTCCACGGGATTTTCCAGGCAAGAGTACTGGAGTGGGATGCCATTGCCTTCTCCAGGGAAGATATGAGGATCACTTAAAATGTAGACTAAAAAAGGAAATAACATTTATTGAGTGTCTTCTAGGAGCCAGAGCATTACACATTTTTAATTCACAAGATGGCAATCTGTGTTTCAGCAAGTGCTCCAGGTAATTCTTATGCAGACAAATGTTTGAAAATCATTAATCTAAAGAAATAAATATTTGACTGCTGGTATTTCAGAAAGAAAAAAAAAAAAAAGGCATTTTAACAGGTCTAGTGAGGTCTCCCCTGAGAGAAACACCTAATAAGAAAACGGGATAGCTGGGAACTTGGGGAGATTATTTGTAGAGGGAGGGGGACAGAAAGTAGCAATGTATAGACAAAAACAGAAGTCATCTGTTTCAAGCAATCTGTGTGTGTTCCCTATTGTGGGTGCCCACAGAATAAGCTAGTGGACCCTTTCTGAAGGCGTGGAAGAGGGATGCTTTTTTTTTTTTTATTTAAGTATAGGTGATTTACAATGTTCTGTTAACTTCTTCTGTACAGCAAAGTGATTCAGATATATATTGGGCTAGCCAAAAAGTTCGTTTGAGTTTTCCCATGTCTTATTGAAAAATCCAAATTAACTTCAACTTTTTTGGCCTACCCTATGTATATGGGTGTATACATATGTGTGTGTATATATATATCAGTTCACTTCAGTCACTCAGTCATGTCTGACTCTTTGCAACCCCATGGTCACACCTGTCCATCACCAACTCCCAGAGCTTGCTCAAACTCATGTCCATTGAGTCAGTGATGCCAACCAACCATCTCATCATCTGTCATCCCCTTCTCCTCCTGCCTTCAATCTTTCCCAGCATCAGGGTCTTTTCCAGTGAGTCAGTTCTTTGCATCAGGTGGCCAAAGTATTGGAGCTTCAGCTTCAGCATCAGTCCTTCCAATGAATATTCAGGATTGATTTCCTTTAGGATTGACTGGTTTGATCTCCTTGCTGTCCAAGAGACTCTCAAGAGTCTTCTCCAACACCATAGTTCAAAAGCATCAATTCTTTGGTGCTCAGCTTTCTTTATTGCCCAACTCTCATATATACATTCTTTTTCAGATTATTATGTTATTATATTCTTTTTCAGAGTATTATATTATATGTCAGATTTATATATATATATATATTCTTTTTCAGATTATTTCCATTATAGATTATTACAAGATATTGAGTATAGTTCCCTGTGCTATAGAATAGGACTTTATTCTTTATCCATTCTATATATAACAATTTGCATCTGTTAACCTCAAACTCCCAATCCTTCCCTTCCCCACTTCACTCCCCCTTGGTAGCCACAAGACTGTTGGAAGAACAATGTTTTAGAGAAAGCCTGACTTGGTGACTTTCAGGATGCCTCTCACTCCTGAAATTCCACTACTCTGAATGTTCACAGGACGACCTCACAAATATATCAAAAATATAGATGGAGTTAAGCAAGAAATCGGGCTTGTAGGGAGGGATGCAGAGTACAAAGCAGGGGATGGAGGGAAAATGCCTCCTGAGTCAGATAGATTCAGACTTAATTCCGAAAGTCACTTCCCTAGCTGGTGATCTCAGGCGAATTACTTAATCTAACTCAGGTTTTGTCCTTATCTATAAAAGGGGATAATCATACCTACCTCAGAGAATTGTTGAGAGGATTAAAAGAGATAATGACATGCTTGGCACCCAGTAGGAACTCAATTGTCCAAAGGCAGCTGGCAGACACAGCACTCCCTCCGGCATAATGGAAGGAGTCCTACCTTTTTTCTTGAGTTGAAGCTTTTCTCGATGGGTTTCTGCTTTTCATTATCTGCTTTGTCTTGTGTGAATAGAAATAACCAAAGAGAAAGAGCGTCCTCTTCCCCTGCAAGTAGCTGAGAGCTGGTTAGGTATCAGCTAGTTCTCTCCTCCTGCTCCCAGTCTTTCCAGTCCTTCCCTGTAGTGAGGGTGGGGGAGGAGAAGGAGGAATGAAATGGGAGGTGGGGAGGGGTGGGGTGCCGCCACAGGCGTGTCTGTGTAACTCCTCCAACACTCAGCCAGCTCTGCTGGTAGACTCAGCCTTAATTAGTCATTTACCAAGCATAACTCAGCAAATCTGTGTTTTAAGTAGAACTACTATCCTATACAGAACTTAATTTCTCTCTTTCACATTTTGCCTCAAGAAGGTAAAATGGACTCTTCAGGACGGAGGAGGATTAGGTCTTATTTTTCCTTCAACCTGCCTGATTTGGATTGGGGAATTTTTAAAGTAAATACTTATGATGCATAGATGAATTCTGCATGCCAGCTACCTGTCAAGTGTAGCAAGTCCTCAGCCAGCTACTGCATTAGGTTTTGGTTTAAAGCCACTCTAAATGATTTATTGTTTTTAAATTATTTACGTGGTATTATCCCTTTCTTGCAAAATGCAAAAGTACTGTCAGGAACAACACAGCAGCAAGGTTATGAATGGAGCTACAAGTAACTCAGGGTAATTAGAAGCCTCAAGTTGCGACTACTGACAAGTTCTCCCAACACTTCACTGATGATAATAAAATTTGCATGATTTCCTGACATTATACTCACCACATATTTTCATTGCACGCTCACTATAATTACTTAGGGCATGATCTCACACTCATAGCAAGCAGAACTCTCACTGAACCCAGCCGTGACTATTACAGATGCTTAGAAATGAAGCGGATGGAATTAAGGGAAGAGTTCCCTACATAGCTTTAGGGATCTGTGATGTATCAACTGAATTTTGACAGCTAAGAAAAAGGGAAATATTCTCAACGACTCCTCAGCTACAATCAGGTCACAGTTTAATGAGACAAAAGTATCACAAAAACAGGATGCAGGTCCTGAGTTTTATGACAATTGATTCCTACCATTTGTTTTTGGTTCTTTGATGTAAATATTAAAAAATTAAAGATGGCATTAATCCCTGCTATCTAGGTGTAACTACAGAAAGGAAAATGGTGCGTCATTCACCAAAAATCAGAACGGACAAGTTAAAAAAAGGATCTGACACCCTAAAAGATCAGTGGGTATCTCCAGATATACAAGGTGATTTACATGTCATTCAATACCTGTAATCCTTAACCAATCACTCTTTTTTGTTACTTCTCATTTTGTTACATCTCTTCTATATACCAGCAAATGGACTCACAAACTTCTCACCTGCAGAGTCAGGAAGTCAAATTTACATCTGACTATTTGCTCTTCTTTTCTAAACACTAGACACCCCAGCCCACCCCCTATAACTGTCTCAATAGAAGGAAGCATTTAGGTTTTGAATGATGTAATATATAACAGAATTTCAAGGATGAACACACTGTTTAAGCTAAAACTTGGGGAAGACAGGGGCAAGAAACAAACCTGATTTGATTCTCAACTTTGCCTTGTGATCCTGGAAGATTTAATCCCTCAACCTCAGTTTCATCAACCTGAAAAGGGGGAAATTACACACTCCATACAGTGATTATGAGGGCTAAAGAGATAGGGTGAAAGCCTTGAGCACTGTAGCTGGACTATAAGAAGTAATGGTCAATTATGAAGGAAAAGACAGAGCTGATTATCCAGAAATGGCCTTATTTCATAGGTGTTTTAGTGAATCCACATAGAATGGAAAGCCTTACTATGGAAAGTTAGAGTTTGAGTTAAGAGGACACTACTAGACAACGAGAAGAGGAGCCTTATTTTCTAGAATTTAATAACACTTCATCAGATGTTAAAAAAAAGAGAGAGAATTTTAGAAAAGAGTCACCTTTCCCCCACCATGTAAAGCCGCTTGGTGGCATAGCAATAAAAGCAACTTAGTTGAGACAAGCATATTTTTTCTGAGTCCAAGATCCCTTTGCTCACTGCAGGACAGGTCAATTAATTCAGCTAACTGAGAAGATGGCAGACTAATGTCTCAAAATAACCATCTTACCAGGGTCTGGATGCCAGGTTCTTTTATAGAACAGAGAGTTGGGGGAGGTGAGGAGGTAAAATTTTTAAAAGGCCACTTATCTTACAGATATCTCCTGGAATGGCTAGCTTTGGGGAGAGAATGTGTTAATCTTTTCCTTCCTGTAACCATCCACAGGTGGACAGGATCCTGAACCAAGACATAGTGGTTTACTTTAGGCAGAGGTTTCAGAGCTCCCCAAGGCAGGTCATTATGTATAAACAGTATCCTTTTAGTGAACAAAAGCAACAGGAAGAAATGTTAAAGTAAAAGCAACAGATCCAATATGGAGTCGGTTCTTCCCTGTAACAATATCTCATTGGAAATTATCAATCCAAATCATACTACTCCCAAACTCAGAGGTATATACTGGTAAATCTCTGATGTGGTGAAATTCATGTAGGATCCCCAGATCTTGGTCTGGCTGTGATCAAACTTACAACCATGGTTACTGGATTTACCTCCTCTAAAACTGTTACAATGCAGATATCTCTTTGCTTTGTGTGACTATGTTGGGGGGCGGGGGGAGTTGCTTTTGTAATGGAAAGGTATATGAACTTGTAATAACATATATGCAGTCTTTAGAAAAGTGGAATAAAAATCCATTGTAAATAGTTTGGGTTAATTACCCTAAAAGATTACATCAAGCTCTGCGGTAGGTTTACTCATCTTTAATTATATCCATTTTTAGACCAGTAGTAACTTATGAGATTTCTGGAATGTGTTTAGTAATCCACTGAGGAGACTGACTCAGAGTCGTAGAAGAAAGGTTTTCAGTGTATCCAATTGCCGTGACTGTTGACTTTTATCACTTGTTACCCACACTTTCACATGAATAGAGAATGCATCAAAAGTATGTAGTTCAATTAGCACAATAGTAAGCATGAAGCTATTATGTAGATGAGACATATTTTTTACTGGATGACATGAGTGGTCATAATTTCTGCTAAAAATGTGTGTCATTTTTCCTAAAGCGCCCTTTCCTTTGCCCTCTACTGTATTTTGAGAACAAAACAGACCATCTTTTGTAGAATTCAGCTGTCCACTCATTTTGTTGTTGTTGATAACAATAGTGTTCTCATTTCTCCCACTCAAGATATGTGGGAAATGAATCTTAGCTCTCTCAGAGAAAAGATCACAAGCTTTCTGAATGAATACCTCGCTATTTGAATGGGTGGCTTATCACCGAAATATTGAAACACGTCTTAAGGTCAGTTCCTTTGAGGGCTATTACTATGGTTTTCCATTTCAGTGAGATTTTCAAACAATGACTAAAATTATAAGTAATGTAGCAGCTGGTCAATCACCATGTTTACAACTAGTGAGTTTTATGTGATTTTAAAAGCTTAAATTTGGATAGTGCCTTTGAAGCAATTTAAGAGGCAACTTCCTACATCTTACTATAAACATTTCTATCTTTGTCTTGTTTTTTGTCACATTTGTATTTAAAACAGTCATATTTTTCTCCTTCTCTCTTTTAATTTGGAAATAATTCACTATAAGAAAGAAAAATAAGTCTTAAAAGAGAATTGGGTTTCTATATCAGTAGATTGATAGAAGCTGTATTAGGAAGTGTGATTTATTTTGAGAAAGTTAAGTTGAAAACAAGATTTAAATCTAGTGAAGTCACTCAGTCATGTCCAATTCTTTGTGACCCCATGGACAATATAGTCCATGGAATTCTCCAGACCAGAATACTGGAGTGGATAACCTTTCCCTTCTCCAGGGGATCCCAACCCAGGGATTGAACCCAGGTCTCCTGGATTGCAGGTGGATTCTTTACCAGCTGAGCCACAAACAAAGCCCAAGAATACTAGAGTAGATAGCCTATCCCTTCTCCAGGGGATCCTCCCAACCCAGGAATCAAACTGGGGTCTCCTGGATTGCAGGCGGGTTTTTACCAACTGAGCTATCAGGGAAGCGCCTTAAATCTAGTAGGAGAGTTTAAAGTTTTGGTTACCTCTAAATTGAAATAATCTCATCAACTCCTTCTACCCTAGAGTGGAATGTTGTTAAAAGACCTTGGAGAGCTGGCCTAAACCAGCAAAGAAAGTAAGGAAATCGTTGGCAATTTGTTTCATTCATTCAATTAACTGTATTGATTAAACTAACCATGTCTTATACACATTCTCTCCTCTTCTCCCCCCATAGTCTGTAATTATTATTAAGTAGATTATTTCTGAGTGCACACATGTCCTATGTGTTCTTACAGAATACTTTGCCTTACTCCTCTTCTCCCATGAGAGCCTTCCTAAAGGAAGCTTACAGAGGTCTGTGGAGTTCTGGTGGAAGAATAGTGTTCTCCACAACATCATTTACAACCTGAACAGTGGTTCAGCCTTAAATGCAGGCAATTGGGAAACTGGGCTGAAGGGGAAACAGAGAAAACCCAGCTGTGATGGTTAATTTTACATGTCAACTAAGGGATCACAGATGACTGGTAAAAAAAATATTTCTGAAAATGTGTTTGTTAGCATGTTTCCAAGCAGGATTAATGTTTGAATGGGCAGAATGAGTAAAGAAGATCACCTTCCCCAGTGTAAGTGGCATCATTCAATCCACCAAGGACCTGTAGAGTAGCAAGAGATGGAGGGTAAATTCACTCTCTCTGTTTAAGATGGGGCATCTATCCTTCCCTGCCTTCAGACATCAGTGCTCCTGATTTTAGACCTTTGGACTTAGATTGAATTGTACCATTGGCTTTCCTGTTTCTCCAAATTGCAGATAACAGATCCTGAGACTTCTCAGCCTCCATAATCACATGAACCAATTCCTATATAAATAGATAGATCCTACTGGTTCTGTTTCTCTGGAGCAGGGGTCCCTAACCTTCTGGGCCATGGGCCAGTATTGAGATGCAACCGAAATGAGGTTATGGAGTAGACTGGAGATAAGCAACACACTTCAAATGTCACTGTATCACATCACCCCCAGATGGGATTGTCTGGTTGCAAGGAAATGAGCTCAGGGCTCCCACTGATTCTGTATTATGCTAAGTTGTACAATTATTTCATTAATATCACAATGTAATAATAATAGAAATGAAGTATATAATAAATGTAATGAGCTTGAATCATCCTGAAACCATCCTCCGCCTTCATCCATGGAAAAAATGTCTTCCACTAAACCAGTAACTTGTGCCAAAAAGGTTGGGGACCACTGTTCTACAGAACTAATACACCAGCTCACATTGCTGGGAAACTTTATGAATCATCAGGTTAAGCCCCATTTAAAGGTCCAAGCCTCTTCCAATTAATTCATAGCAGGGCTAAGATCAGGACACAGACTCACATCTGCCAGTTGCCACTCTTGCTGTTACAAACAGTACACCCAATGGGTCCCCAATTAGAGAATGTACATAGCAAATGGAACAACTAACAGAAGTCTTCTCTAGTCATTTTTACAGATTTGCACACAGTACACGTTTGATGGCTTCTCTTGTGGCTCAGATGGTAAAGAGTCTGCCTGCAATGCAGGAGGTCCGGGTTCAATCCATGGGTCATGAAGATCCCCTGGAGTAGGGCGTGGCAGTCCATTCCAGTATTCTTGCCTAGAGAATCCCATGGGCAGAGAAGCCTGGTGGGCTAAAGTCCATGGGGTTGCAGAGACTCAGACAAGATTGAGCGACTAACACACACACACATGTTCAATAAATATTATCTGATAATAAAATACATGGCTTCTTAACGATAATAAAGTGATAGTTTATGTGTCAATTTACTTTACATTTTCATTTGAGGCTGAACTGTGTGATTTGAAGCTGATATTATTTAATAATAATAATGGGTATTTGACCTACAAAAGGAAATAAAGCGTGACTCAAACTCTCAATTCATTGAATCCATTGATATAACGTTTAAAATTTCAATCTGTACGGCATTGTCAATGAAAGACTTTGGAGTGAAGTTTTCTAAGTCATATCCTCATGTCTTTTTCCAACGCAAGTATCACCACAAAGAGACAAAGCATTTCAAAGATGATCAGATAAAGATAATTGGTAATGTTTAAAAACAAGGGTTAATATCAGAAAATACAAGACAGAAGCTTGCCTGGCACAGTAGAAAATACATTAGGATCTACACCTAAGGCTTCAATCTTTTGCTTCCTCTATAAATTTTTTGCTGTATATTTGTTATATATATATATGTATATCTCTGTATAGTTGTATGTATTTATATTTGCACAAATATATGGATATACTTGGGGCTTCCCTGGTGGCTCAGCAGAGTTTATATATATATACCTTAAATGTTTAAGAAATAGATAAATATGTCATTTTACCTTAAAAAAAGTCTTAAGTTTGCTTATAGTTAAGTTTCCAGGGTGAGTAACAGAGACAGATCCATAGAAAAAATGTGAGACAATACTTATATCATAAAAGAGAGCTGAGAGGAACTGTCCTGGTGGTCCAGTGATTAATTCTGAGCTCCCAATGCAGGGGGCCTGGGTTCCATCCCTGATCAGGGAACTAGATCCCACATGCCATGACCAAGACGTGGTGGAGCCAAAGAAATAAAAATTAAATAAAAATTTTTAAAAGGAGAGGAAAAAATACCAAAAAGGCTGAGAGGAGAAAGGCGAGCACAGGGCTGTGTGATAGAGTGGCTGTTGGAAGAGATGCGGCTTCTGAGTTTTCATCAAGTGGTTTGTACTGGTTTGCTGGGGCTGCCATCACAAAAGCCTACAGACTGAATGACTTAAACAGAAATTTATTTCTTCACAGTTCAAGATTGAGATTCAAGCTCACTCAGTTTCTGGTAAAGGCTCTCCTGGCTTCAGTGGATTGTCGGCGGTGTCCTTTTCTCTCTGTGCGCATGTGCGTGCATCCGTAAGGGGGTGGGGAGAGCTCTCTGCTGCCTTTTCCTCTTCTTATAAGGACATCAGTCTTATCAGATCTATCAGAGTAGGGCCGCACTCTTATACATTTGTTTAAACTTAATTATCTTCTTAAAGGCCCTATTTTTAAATACATTGGGGGCTAGAACTTCCAACATATGGATGTGGGGGAGAGACAATTCCGTCTACAAAATGTTTGAAGGGTGTGCTCTAAACCAGGTGTAAACCTGATTTAGAAAGTTGTAAACCCAGATGTGGACAGATGTAGCTTGCTGACTTCATGAGACGTGTGCAGTATATATTATGCACATCGATGCAATTTGGTTCATCTGAAATACAGAATATTTCTCCCGGATGAAATTACATATAAGCAAACACAAATCCACCTTTTGTTCAAGTTATTCCTTTTTGTATCAATCAAATTGGAGCAAATTAGCCTTTTTCAAAAGAAGACTTGCAACAAAACTGATCATTCAATCAGTGTTCATTCAATCAGTAAATACTGGGTGACTCCTATGTGCCAGGTACATTGCCTGGTGCCCAGAGACCACAGTGAATAAACCCAACAGGGTGGCTTCTTCCTTCAAGGTGCTTATATTCTACTGGGAGGAGACAAACTATTTACAATCCCCTTGGGAATCCAGTAAACACAAGAAGGATGTAAGATCATTGAGGAGTGTGTAACATGCACTTAAAGAAACTAAGGAGGAGATGATGGAGGAACTCAGGAAGAGGTTTTAAACAGAGCCATCATGGAGGACAGCCCTGAGGAGAAAGAGAATGCAGCTGGTGAAGAACTGAAGGGAAGGCATTCCCGGCCATTGTGGCTGGAGTAGAGAGAGTGAGGCTGGCAGAGGATGGAGATGTGACGGAAGAGTGAAGAAGGGACCAGGCTCATTCTAGTGGGTGGAGAAGCTACTCAAGGGTTCTAAGCAGCTCAGTGACAGGATTTAAGTTTTAAAAATTTTACTCTGACTTCTCTGTCAAATCCATTCTCATGAGAAGAAGAGAGACCTGTTGAGAGGCTGTAGGGATAAATGAAGTGAAAAGCAAGGGTGGCTTGGACTGAGGTATAGAGTAGAGAGAGGGGTGGTAGGAATCAGGATTTATTTTGAAAGTTTGGGCAAAAGAAGTTACTGGTAGATTGATGAGGGTTAGGTTGAGGATTATGAAGGAAAGAGGAGGCACAAGAATAATTCCTAGATTTTTGGCTCACATCACTAAATATATCATCATGCTGTTTATTAAACTGTGCAAGCCTGGAAGCTTAACTGGTTCAGGAACAAGAGTTGAGTTGTTTTGGACATACTAGGGTTGAAATTCCTGTTAGACATCCAAGGAGCAATGTCAAGGAGGCTGTTGACTGTGTGAACCTGGCACTCTGGGAGAGGTTGAGGCTGGAGATTTAAATTGGAGAGTCATCAGCATACAGATGGTTTTTTTTAAAGCAGAGATGAGATTACACAAGGAGTGAGTTTGAGAGAGAAAGAGAGAGTAGAAAAGAGCCAAAACCTGAGCCCTGGGGATCTGCAAGCTTTAGAAGTCAGGTGCAAGAGAAGTTAGTCAAAGAGATGAGGAAGAAGGAGCCACTGAGCTAGTAAACAGACCAGGAGAATGTGGCACTTCGGGAAATAACTAAAAATTGTATTTCATGAAGGAGGGAGTAACCAACTTTTTAAGAGACTTTCAGAAATGTTAGTGATAAATCACAAAATGATTATACTACTTGTATAATTTTAGGAAAACACAGCCCACGTGCTTCAGCATAAAACATACAAAAAAGCAGACTGACAGCTAATATCTTGGTGGAGTGAAGGGTGAATGCCTTAAGAATAAATAATAAATAGTAACTTAGGGTTTGTTTAGCCACTGAAACTTCTGAATTTGGCATTGTTTGTGAGTGTAAAGGTTTTTATGACCATGAGAATGTTGAACTGTGATCCCCCAAATGTGCAAAGACGAATTTCTAGATCTCTTCGTGTTTCTTTGTAAGTTTTTTTGTAATCCAAGGTACTTCTTGTTGTTTATTGACCATAATACCTTCTCCAAAAGGTCCATATAGACAAAGTTATGGTTTTTCCTGTAGTCATGTACAGATGTGAGAGTTGGACCATAAAGAAGGCTGAGCACTGAAGAATTGAGGCTTTTGAACTGTGGGGCTAAAGAAGACTCTTGAGAGTTCCTTGGACTACAAGGAGATCAAATCCGTCAATTCTAAAGGAAATCAACCCTAAATATTCATTGGAAGGGCTTGTGCTGCAGCTGAATCTCCAAAACTTTGGCCACTTAATGAAAGTGCTGACTAATTGGAAAAGACCCTGATGCTGGGAAAGATTGAGGGCAGGAGGAGAAGGGAACGACAGAGGACGAGATGGTTGGATGGCATCACCGACTCAATGGACATGAGTTTGAGCAAACTCTGGGAGATAGTGAAGGACAGGGAAACCTGCTGTGCTGCAGTCCATGGGGTTCCAAAGAGTCAGACATGACTTAGCAACTGAACAACATCAACCTTTTCCTGAAGAATGGATTATCTGGAAATAATCTTCAGCTGAGAGTAGTACACAGGTTTATTGGGGAGTCCTCTTGAGAGTTACATCCATAAGTATAGTTGCCAAACTTCATAAATAAAAATACAGAGTGCCCATGCAATATTTGAATATACTAAAACATTATTTGTTTATACCTGGAATTTTCATTAAACTGATGTGTTGTATTTTATCTACATCCCTCCCTGTAAGGAGGTGAAGAAGACAGATTAGAAGGAGATGATTCTCTGTATGATTACAGTGAAGGTCTCAGATGATCCTGGGGGCACTTTGAAGCTACTATGGTCCTCCATTTTCATTACAAATTCTGGCAAGAGGGCTGGGCTATTGAATTTCTGAAACAGCAAATCATTGTCCTCATGGTGTCCCTGGGAGTGGGTATAACCTTGGATGGGACAGTTCCCTGAGGGCCAAAGGGCACATTTCTGGCACCTGGGGAATGAATGTCAAAGCACTGAGGAAGGAATCTGCATAGAACACTACGGGGTCCAAGGTTCAAATGCCAACAATTTATTAACTATTCATTTCCCTTTAGGTGTTTTAGCTATACATCTAAATATAGATGTATATGTGCTGTGTTCAGTCTCTTCAATCAGGTCCCACTCTGTTGGATCCCATGAACTGTATCCTGCCAGGCTCCTCTGTCCATGGGATTCTCCAGGAAGAATACTGGAGTGGGTTGCCGTACCCTTATCCAGGGAATCTCCCCGACCCAGGGATGGAACGTGGGTCTCCTGAATTGCAGGCAAATTCATTATCATCTAAACCACCAGGGAAGCCCCAAGGAGACAAGAACCCTTTCCCATTTGGGTGCCCACCTTTGGGAAATTCTGAGAGTTTCCTTCCTAAATAGAAGATGACATTCTACATTATCTCAACAGTGAAATGGAAAAGGAAATGGCAACCCACTCCGGTACTGTTGCCTGGGACATCCCATGGACAGAAGAGCCTGGTGGGCTACAGTCTATGGGGTTGCACAGAGGTGGACACGACTGAGCACACACACACCCACACACTCAACAGTGAAAGCCCTGATGAGAAGTCCATGAGGCCTCTATTTCTCTCTGAATCTGCAACCTCACCTCTTATGAATGCTTCCTTCCATTAACCCTTGAGTGAGTCACACTGATGCTGGATGATAATCCTCTGGTGGACTTGCTCCGTCTCCCGGAATGAGTGTTGACATGAAGAATTCTGCAGATCCCCTACAGCCAGACCAATGATCCCGAATGTTAACCGCATTGAATCCTGCCTTCACTTTCTGCCTCTGGCTCCACACCCACCTTTCCGCCCACAGCACGAAGCCGTTAGCGCCGAGTCAGACACTAGCAGGGTGGTCCTCTGAGCACACCCTGGGGGCAAGAGACGTGAAATATTTATTGACTACAGGCCAGCGTTACAGGAACGCTGGCTGGAAGCACTGCAAGGGTGCCTCCGTGGTATTCAAGGTAGACGCAGCAACACTTGCCAACCCCCTCACATGTCTTGGAAGAGGTTGCTTTGCTCTGATCCTCGCAGCCCCCAAAGAAGCAGCTGTTTTCAGAAGGAGCTAATATAATCCTTTAAGACCAACGGTGGGAGGTAGTGTGTGTGTGTCATGTGGGTGTATGTGTGTGTTTTAAGTGCTAAGTGGTTAACAATTGTCCAGCTTCCTGCAAACAGGTAGAAAAGAGCTGAAAAGTTAGGGCAGACTCAGGGCTACTTTCCTCTTTCAGATTTTTAACCCACACACATTTCCATCCCATGGACGCCTTCATCATGAGAAATATATGAGATGCTGAGAAGCACAAGTCAGTTTTCCCCTTTCTAAGCAATACTGAAATTAGATGGTCATTGACCTTCCAATCCCAGCTATCAGGTCAGTGTTGTGACAGGTAAAATTAGAGGTCTCCATAGAAACACGTGGAGCTTCCCAGGTGGTGCCAGTCCTAAAGAACCCATCTGCCAATGCAGGAGACAAAAGAGATGCCAGTTCCATCTGTATGTCGGAAAGATCCCCTGGAGAAGGGCATGGCCACCCGCTCCAGTATTCTTGCCTGGAGATTTCCAAGGACAGAGAAGCCTGGCAGGCTACAGTCCATAAGGTCAGCAAGAGTCAAACGTGACTGAAGCAACTTAGCATGCATGTAGAAAAATATACTTCCATTTCCCATGCGCTCGTGGGTTCCTAACTATCTTTCAATGATGTGTTGTTGTTTAGTCGATAAGTTTGTGTCTGACTCTTTTGTGATCCCCGTGGGCTGTAGTGACCCCATGAGCTGTAACCCCCCGGGCTCCTCTGTCCAGGGGATTCTCCAGGCAAGAATACGGGGGTGGGTTGTCATGCCCTCCTCCAGAGAATCTCCCCGACCCAGGGATTGGGACCCGTGTCTCCTGCGTCTTCTACATTGGCAGGCGGTTTTTTACAGCCGTGCCACCCGGGAGCCCCCTCCCTTAGGCAGTAGTGAGACCTTGTGGTCTGCGCTCCATGCCAGTGCCAGGCTGTGCCTTTTTCTCATTTGTCCTCCTGCTGTCTGGACGGTAAAGGCTGAGGAGCTCAGACAACACAATTACTAAGGTGAAAACAAACTCTTTTTCAGAGCTGACCCGGTTTTAGAACCCAGTGACATCACAAATGTAGCAGCAGAAAGGTGCATGGCTTTCCTCCTAATCATCATTTAGAGGCACTGCAGGGCCCAGAGGAGATTTATAAGGAGTCATTGCTATGACTGCCATTCGTTCATTATCTAAACAGAAAACATGTTTTCACCCCTCTGTAATGCATCTCGTATGAAAAAGAGAGAGAGAAAAGAAAGAGAGAGAATAAATAGAGAACATACAATTTTCAACTGCTTTTCTCTTCTAGAATTTAAACACGTTCTGTCTCATTTTCTATTAGGATGGTGACTGTTAGGGAGGTCTTGGTATCTCCTCTTCTGGTACACTGAATAGTATATTTCCCCTTGCTCTCAGAGGCCTTTTCTGGAGAAGAATGTAGAACCACCAGCAAACTTTAAAAAATGTAAACATATAACATGTCTCAAAGCATGGAGACAGGTTACAGAATGCACACCTCCCCCAAAGAGAGCCTGATGGTCAACGAGGCCGAGCCATAATTGCACTCCAAATAGTAAAAGACACTGTGTTGCCTCCTCAGCAGAAATTCACCTCCCTGTAGGAAAATCTGATAAATTTCCCAGTTTCCCACAGAGGGGATGACAGAGAATTTAATGAGAAACACATTGGAACTGGACCTGTCACTGTGTGATTATGCATTCACTAATCTCTCTGTAGGGTACAGAAAAAGACGGTCTTCACTGAGAGAGTTTATCTGCGAAAAGGGCGGGGCGGGGGGGAAGCATTGAGAAACAAATTACCAAAAAGTAATGTCTTCACTCTCCCACTGATACCTACTGACATCCCACTGGACTGCTGGTTTGGCCTGCAAACTGCCAGAAAAAAAAAGAAAGAAAGAAAAGGGATTTGCACTGTCACCTATTTTTATGATTGGGGATGAAATTGAACTTTCATATGGCAACTAAATTTATTGATACTTCAATGCAGCTTGTGACTGCCTGATATATTTAGTCTGGGCTTGGGATTTGTGTTTGAGAAATCCAAGAACAGTTGAGGGAGGCAGCGGGTGTTCTGACTCTTGTTGTTAGAGCCATTTCACATCTTGCAGGAATTTCTCTTAACCATCATCATCATCATCTTCATCAAATAAATCTTATTCAGCACATTTATCCATTCTATAAGCATTTTGGAGCACCTATTCAAGAAACCTATAATTATGTAGCCAGCGCTTTGAATAAGTAGAATGTCCAGTAGCCTCCACAAAGTGTTAAAGTCAGGGGAACACATTATTTAAAATTGCTATCACCTAAGAACATTTCTTATGTTCTTTTTATTAGCCTGAATTTGGGTTGGGCAGCATGCAAGGAGAGCAGCTATATTCTCTGCAAAAGTTCAAAATCTATGAATACGTTTGTTCACCCCCGCCTGGAATATACTGAATGAGTATTGAGCAAATGAAGAAACATTTCACTTCCTGAGTGCCTCAGCTAAGCAGGATCTCAGAAAATACTAAATTATTTGGATAACAAGGGAAAGGTGATGGGAAGTTATGTCACGAGTTTTACCTATTTGAAGGACTGGTGTCAAGAGGAGATCATTCATATTTCTTCATGAATTTCTAGAAGGCTTCATGAAGAAGGTGGCATTTTGGTCAAAACAGATATTAAAAAATTACATATTTAATTAAGATCTTGAGGTATTTATTATGAACAGTGTTGCTACTCTGACCATTAATACAAATTTGCAAACTTCCTCACAAAAGTGGTAAGCCTGGGATTGATTCCTATATTTAAAATCTCTTAATCCAATGGCATACTAACTTAATTTTTTCCTTAATGTAAGACAAGACCTTTAAAAAATAACAGCGTATTACTTCTTTAATGATCCCTTCCACATGGCTGTCCAGTTTCATCTGGACAGAATTTTAGTTCCACCTGAAGAGGACCATGTCTTCTCTTTGGTACCTCAACAGTTTAAGGCTCATGTAATCATTGATGACAAAGCTGGAAATGGTGTTTGAGTTCCTTTGGTGGAATAAGGCTAGAGAGAGACTCTGGATAAATAAATATGTGTCAGTCGGGACAAAAGAAGATTTGAAATAAAAGTATGTAAGAGCTATTGATTTCTATCATTTTATTACATAAAATTGCTTAAATACTCGCAGATGATTTGTAGGGCCATTGTCTGATGGTATATCTGAACTTTGTATGTGATTCTTAAATGAAAAAAATGCCTCTACTGACTCAGGCTGGGCTCTCCTCCCTGTTCTCCCAGGAAATGAGATAGAGCAGGTAATGCCTTTCTTCCGCTAATGCCTAATCATATGACAATCCTATTTCAGTACAACTGGACTGACTTCTAGAAGAAAAATAGAGGAGTCATGTTCATTTGCCTGAAAGTTTCTTTCTTTGAAAAGGGGTAAAAAGATGATTGATTTTTAAAAAAATAGATTTTACATAATCAAAATTTAGATGTATCAATGAAATAAATCTTAGAGAAGGTATAGAATTCTTTGGACAAGATATTTTCGTTAGCTTGTTATTGCTGCAGCGTCCACAATATTGTTTTTATTTTAAAAATTAACTGTACAAGAAATTTCCTGCAGCTGTAAACATAGTGCCAGAATTCAAGATTTTAGTTAGTGCATTATTTTCATTTTGTTATTGAAAATGTGAGAAGTTATGGCTAAATGCCTCTTTCCTTTGGAAGGATAAAAATGTTAATGTAAGAAATTTGTTCAGTTTTCTATTTCAAGATCAACTTTATAGAAAATCTACCTACCAGATTTATGTTGTTTTATTCTCAGGTCCAAGAAATAAAAGTTATCTAAGATGATAAAATTGTTAAATTTGGAAAATCTTTTGTCAGTATCCTTTATCACCACCATACAATCTTGTACAGCTGAGTCACTATAACTCAGCTAAAAGAACTAAGGTAATTTATATATATCCACACTCTCAAATGAGTTTCTTAAAGAGTGATGGTATATTCTGTGAAATAAAAACCACAGTGTTATTACATCTTATTGAAAGCTTCTATTTACCTCTATTGATGTTTCAAATAAAGATTATCACAAACTAAATTAAGCATAATTAATAAAACTGAAATGTCAGTCTGAAGGTGTTTGTTGTCTCTTTTCTGAACAAGTTTCCTAAATTGTAATGTAAAATTCATTGACATTTTTAGGTGAACACAATCACAATTAAATAACTTTATTGAGTATTCGGTAGGTCTAGTTACTTCAAACTCACCAAAAACTAAATAAGCAAGGACGCCTTTTAAAAGTGCTAGGTATTACTAAGGAATTATACATATTTCCTCTACATGAGTTCTTTCCATTAATTAATTTGAGTAACTTTATGCTTCAGTGAGATTTAATTAAACATAATTATTTATGGCCAGTAAACTAAAGAGAAGTGTAATTTAAATTTTTTTTAGTTTTGCTTTAAATTTTGAAATTAATGAGTCTTGACTTGCATAATGTATATTCTACTAAAGCTATTCTACTTTAACTTCCATATGCTAATCAAATCAAATTAGGATTACAAGATAAGGTAGTGTTTTTTAGTTTAACATAAACTACCAGCAATATTTGCCCAATACAACATATGTATTAACTTAATTATTAGCCATCATTAATACTACCTTTTCCTTGCCCATTTTGAGACACATGTCTACTGCTCTCCTGTTCTGCAATTTTATTTTTCATGTGCACTTAAAACTTGATATACAGTGTATAATTTTAAACAATATATCAGAATAAACTAGAGGATTATTTTTAGCTTTTACCAGGTATGTAAGATAATATGACAATTAGATAAGATTGGACACAACTTTGTTGGCAAATTTTCATTATTTCATTTAATCCAGGAGATTTTTAATGTATAAATTAGTTAAAACTTTTATAGAATTTTATTTTTTTTAAGTCATGCATTAAATGCAAACAACATTTAATCTGATTATTGGTTCTATAATAAAAATACCATACTAGATGTACATGTGATGTTTTAGTTGATGGATGGATTTTATATATATTATATATAATATGCATGTGTATAGTTTCTATTGAAACATAGCAATCTGCTTAAATGGTAGTAAGTTCAATTTTGTTGAGTTTCCACTTTGCATTTGTGAATCAAAATAAACTATACTGTGTTTCTAAAAAAAAGTTTAGCAGTATCTTTTAAAAGAAAAGAAACATACTTAAATATAAATCACAAACTTTCTGTGCACGATTTTTCCTCTTTCTATGGGATATACTTTTAAACATTAGCTTTACCATTTTTATTGCCACCTTTCTGAAGAAAATACTTCTATCTCATAGAACTCCATAAAAATGATTACCCAAGAAAATAAATTATGTAAATTCTTTTCAGTTAAATTTTCTGTTTTATACCCAACATTCAGTATTTGGGTTGACATTTAATGCCATTTTCAACTCATCAGATTAAGTTTCCCATGTCACATAGCCAACTATTTAAAAATATACATCAGAAATTTTCCTTATAAAAGGGCAGATCTATTCACTGATATGGTTACCTTTAGGATAGGAAACTCAAAGAGTGTTTGAGTAATAAGAATATTTTAGATAATGGGACTTGACATGGATAACTGTTACATGATTCATCTCCTTCGGGTCTCCGTGTTTTTCCACTAAGTGGGTTGCTCCCTGTGGATCTATACAGTGGAGATAGCAGAAGGTCATAGAAAAGGTATTTTAAGCACTCTGGTTTCATAGGCTATGCCTGATGGACAGAATAAAATGTATTCCTCCAGCTTTAAAGAATGAGGGCAGGGGGTAGATAAAATGAGAAGTGAAGGCACGGCAGAATTAGCTATCAATAAACACTGCAAACTCAGTGCACTTGTACCTCTAATTCTTTTCCTTACCTCAACTTTTAATTCCACCAAAAATCCTTATATTTTCTCCTTACTTCTAACCCATTATAGCCCAGCCACCACAGAGACAGGATTCCATATAAAATCATGAATTTACACACACTCACACACACAAACACAAGCTGAGCCTTTGGTGCTGTTGAAGAGAATTTAAACATTTTAAGGTGTAAAACTAAACTTACATGATCTGAGGTATGGTAGAAAAATAATCATAATAAAAATCAAAAGTGCAATGAATAAGAACAATGAAAAAGAAATCCACATGTTAAAAATGGTCTATAAACATTTATAATTAATAAACTGCATTAAAATGGTTGTTTTATGTCTTATCAATTAAAAATAATAAAGTAAGAAAATATGCTCAATGCAGAGGTACTTTTTAAAAAAAACAAAAAACAAAAGTTAATAAAATACTTTTATCTCCATCAAAATATTCTTTGGAAACCAAAAATAAAAATGTATCATGTATGTTTTCTTCAGGTTGATCTGTAAAAGTCAGAAAAATACATAGTCCTCACTGTTGAACTTTCCGAAAAAGAATCCCTGTATGCACCAAGCATAAAGCAAAAGGCTTTATGTCGTCATGAACTCCCTATATTGGTACAAAGAATTCCAGTTCAGTTACTATCAGAAAACATTTTTGTTTCAGTCAAGCTGAAACAAATGACCTGACTTCAATACAGTGTAGTATATAGCTGAAGCTGTGTCCAAGAAGTTGTCTTCAGAGTACTAAAGACACCTACAGAAACTCCTGAGGAGACTCCATGGTTTCTCACAAAACCAAAGTCCTAAGTCTTAACCAAAGCGAAACTTGAGTCTGTATTTCACCGTGTTAGGACTTCTCCGAGGTGCAGAAAGGGGAACCTTTGGCTTAACGGGATTAGGTGGTTTTTTCTTTTCGGGAACAGTAACTGTGAAAGAAAGTTCCGGCTGCTCCGATTGCTTGAATCTTGGCAGAAAGTGGGTAGAGATGTGCTGAGGTTTAACCCGGGGGCTGCAGCCCCGTTTAGCCTTCCCCCGCTTGTTCAGGGCCACGTACCACTCCCGCCCCGTCTTTTCAGTTCTGTGTATCGCGGAGGCATAGGTATTATAGCTGTTTTCTTGAAATCGCTCCCTGAACTTGCAGTCATCTGTAAATTTGGCCTAGAGGAAAAAAAAAAAAAAGAAGAGGAGGAAATTCAAGCAGTGATAATATTTTCAGCATGTAATATAAAGAAGTCTTGGACTATAAAGAAAAACAAGAATTCCACTGGCCCCTGCGCTCTGACTTCATTCTCTTTATAAAGAATTTGCCTTTTTTGCCTTTTGTAAAGTTGCTTTAAAATTACTATTTTCATTTCTATAGTCCCACTTCATCTTTGTAATGCTGGTTGTTTACTACATATTACACAATTGTGAAATAATATCAGTGTATATTAAAATAACAGGAATTCAATATATTTAAATTCTGTTACCCTTTTTAACATATTTTGAGAATTTTAGTTAAAAATTTAACTTTTAGCGTAAGATTTTCCCCCTCCTAAACTATCAAGAAAGTAAATAGTATTATGTTATTAAGAAACAATTGCCTGGTAAAACACGAATTCATTCAGAGAAATGGGGTCATGTTATCCTTTGAAACAAGAATACAGTTTTCAGTCCCATCTGTGTGATTCCTGGTGCTGAGAAAGGGGTAGCATATGGCCCTATTAATATTGCATGTGTTAGAGTTCTTTACGAAAAAATTCATCTTCACACAGTGATACAGGAGAGTCTATCTGATGCCAGGAAGAAAAAAATTACCTTTTGGAGTCACTAGTAACACTTCAGCCAGACATCACTCTCTTTCCCTCTACACACACACACACACACACACACACACACACACACCTGCCCTTGAAAATGCTCACAGAACAGTGGAATAAGCAAAGAAGCAGACATTCATCACAGTGCAATTTGATAAACGGAATTATGACAGTGGTATGCAGAGGGTACAAGACATCTAAGAGGATAGAGGTGGCAGCGAAGAGGGCAGGAAGGTCTTCCTAGAAAAGGTGACTTCTGAGCTGAGTCTCAGGGTACAATGAGATAATAATTTTGAGGTGAGATGAGAGGTTTTTCAGGGAACAGGAATGGTGTGTTCACAGGTCACCAGGAAGCCACTATAAGTTGTTCAATGTGACTTTCACTTAGGATGCATAGAGAAAGGACCAAGAGATGAAGGTGACAACGTAGGCCAGTACAAGCTCTGAAAAGGCTCAGCGTGCGGTACTGAGGAAGTTGAATGAACACAGCATAGAAGAAGAGCGAGAGATGGTGCCAAATAGACCTGCAATCAAATGCTCGTTATGCCAATTGAGTTTTTAGCATTAGGCTCCTTGTTCACAATACTTGGAGCCATAAGGCTATTGTGAGAACCAAAATATTTTTCTAGGAAAAGGATCTGGAGTTTAGCTTTCATCAAATACAAAAGAGTCCATAACTCCCAAAGAAGTAGAATTCCCTAATCTGAACTAGGTTTCACAATTTCAGGGAGGACCATTTGTACGAACGTCCTGGGCTTTTGAATACCAAGTATCTTGACCCATATATATATGAACACTAAATACCCACTCCAGTATTCTTGCCTGGGAAATCCCATGGACAGAGGAGACTGGCAGACTACAGTCCATGGGGTTGAAAAAAGAGTTGGACATGACTTAGTGACTAAACAACTATATATTTTATATATATATATATTTGTTTATATATATAATTCTTTATATATCATAGAGGTTCCATCAGTTCAGTTCAGTTCAGTCACTCAGTCGTGTCCAACTCTTTGCAACCCCATGGACTGCAGTACACCACGCTTCCCTGTTCATCACCAACTCCCGGAGCTTGCTCAAACTCATGTCCATTGAGTCAGTGATGCCATCCAACCATCACATCCTCTGTTATCCCCTTCTCCTCCCGCCTTCAATCTTTCCCAGCATCAGGGTCTTTTCAAATAAGTCAGTTCTTTGCATCAGGTGGCCAAAGTATTGGAGTTTCAGCTTCAGCATCAGTCCTTCCAATGAATATTCAGGACTGATTTCCTTTAGGATGGACTGGTTGGATCTCCTTGCAGTCCAAGGGACTCTCAAGAGTCTTCTCCAACACCACGGTTCAAGAGCATCAATTCTTCAGTGCTCAGCTTTGTTTAAAGTCTTTAAAGAAAGACTTTTTTAGAAAAAGAGTCTTTTAAGACTCTTTAAAAGAAACTTTAAGTCTCTTTAAAAGAGACAAATCCCATGGATGGAGGAGCCTGGTAGGCTACAGTCAATGGGGTCGCAAAGAGTCGCACATGACTGAGTGACTTCACTTTCACTTCCTTTAGAGTCCAACTCTCACATCCATACATGACTACTGGAAAAACCATAGCTTTGACTAGACGGACCTTTTTGTTGGCAAAGTAATGTCTCTGCTTTTTAATATGCTCTGCTTCAGTTTCATACTGGAACTAAAAGTCCTCTAGTTCCCTTGCTTTTCTAATAATGTCAAGCTTTCTTCTGCAGTACAGATCCCAACCCTGTAATCTGGAAGTCTGAACACTGCAAAACAATCTACATACACCTACTGTTGATGGTCACACAGAATTTTTGAGTTTTGAAAGGTAGTGACAATATCAGAAGACAACCAATCTCAGAGTATTTCCAATAGCACATTTATCTTACACATGACAGTCTACCTAAGTTATTTACATTCAATTTTACAGTATAGTTCAATCAAAAAGCTCTTTATTTGAGGGCTATGAAACTATGTATCTGAGAATCTGTCTACTGGTGATTCCTTTGACTGGGTCTTTAGCAGGCTATAATCTAGTGTTTTAAAAAACCATTATCTATGGCTTTCTCTCATCACATCCTAACCTACTGGCCCATACCTAGGTTAAGGGTGCTATGCTGACATTCCTTTAGAAGAGGACACATTTATTGTTTTTATTGACTTTCAATTAAAAGGGCTTTCTTACAAACCAAACATAGATTTGTCAACTTAACTCTCTTTTTTTGGTCAACTTAACTATTAAAGGACATCAAGGCTCTCCCATTCAATTAGATAATCTTAAAGTTTTATTGTAAAATAAAAACTATAGTCATGTGGTAAAAGGAGAAGAGGGCAGCAGAGGGTGAGATGGTTGGATAGTGTCACCGACTCAATGGACATGAACTTGGGCAAACGCCGGGAGACAGTGAGGGACAGGGAGGCCTGTTATGCTGCAGTCCATGAGGTGGAAAAGAGTCAGACACAACTTAGCAACTGAACAACAACAATAGTCTTCTGGAATATTTTCTGCTACATAAATGGACAAGCATTTTAGAAAGGTGTGGAAGATTTCATTAAGAAAGAGTAGCACGTATATTCATCCTGCCTCAGATTTTTTTCTTAAAATATATTTGAATAACATTTCTAACGTATAGTACATTATATTTTAACTTGACTTCTACCCCTGTTTCATACATACACAAAAATCATTTTCCTGAAATAAAGATAGCAGTGATTATTTAATTCAATTTTGAAAAATTTTTTAAAAGTGTACTGCATAATTTAACCTTTTCCCCTTAACAGTGTCAAGGAAAATAAAGAAGAAACATGTCTTTTTTTAAATTGATGTGGCCAACAGACACACATGCACACACACACACAGCATATTAACCTATAGCAATTCCTATAGTGAAAATCCAATGATACTGCTTTCTAAAATTATTGCATCAAAAAACTTTCTCCCTTCCCCCACCCACCCACTTGAGATTCATGTTCTTTCTTAAGAGAAGACTTTAACAGGATGGCTGATCAGGCTCTAGATTTTTCAAGGGCCACTTAATTGTCACATGGGCTAGAGACAGAATTCTGAGGACCCACACACTACTTGCAAGCCCTTAGCCACTCCAAACTTCACACTGAAACAGAAGCAAAGGCAGTCAGACTGTTTGGGCTTTCTTAATTGACTTCTAATTTAATGTTTTGTCTGAAAAATTCTTCCAGCTACAATGGAACAGAATCATTTGAAACAAATATTTCAGTGAGTTTTTTCATCAGGAGATCTAGTTTCTTCTGGAGAAACTGACTGTTCCTGTCAATCTTCCTGGCCCTTTTCAGGCAAGATGGTGACCCTAAGCAGTGCATAGCTATCCTTAATGTTACCCATAAAACATCTCTATAGCAGAGTCATCAAGCAGCAGAATTATTTAAATATATGTACATTTGCCATTACACAATTTTAGATAATAAATTTTCTAGGCTAAGTTTAACCTTTCAAATTCTTTTTGAATTATAAAAACTCCTTTAGCAAAATATATACTTCTAAAATAATAGAGCTGTGGTGTTCTGTGATGACCTAGAGGGGTGGGATGTGGGGGTGGGAGGGAGTCTCAGGAGGGGGGAGATTCATGTATCCTTATCGCAGACGCATGTTGTTTTACAGCAGAAACCAACACAACATATTGTAAAGCACTTATCCTCCAATTAAAAACTTAAAAAATAAATAAAAGAACTAGATTACTTCCCTAGAAAAAGTGAAGTCAACATAAAGACTTTATCTACAGTTCAGGTGTGAAGTAGAGAGGTAAATCAGATTTCAAATAAGCTACTAAAAACAGAACCCACATCACCTTCATCCTACCACCATTGGTCACTACAACAAAACTAACATGTTCATAAAGAACCCCATCTTTGTTTCTAATTCATTATTTTCTGAATTTATTCAATAGATGTTTATTGACTATGTATCACATCCCAGACACTGCTGGTTGCCATTTTTATGAAGAAAGACAATTTAGATACGGTTCTGCCTGAGTTCTTTGTTGACTTAAATTATCTGTTTTTCTCTTTAATTTCTCCTTGATTTTGCAAGTGTAAAAATAAGTTATAGTCAACAAGCCATAACTGCAAAATTAAAATGAAATGTTTAAATCTGCTGATTTCTATGTAATTTAAAATAGTCTTAATTGAGAGAACAAATAAAAACTAAATTACACTACTTTTGCTTGAAACTATGCAAATAATTCAGAGGTGGGGCAACACAGTGCTGTTAAATAAAACAAGAATTTTGGGCTTAGGAGAACACTTTGCCTTGATTTGACTCATCTCACAGGGAGAGGGCACATAGTAGATATTTAAAAGAAAAATCAAATTCAGTTCAAAGAAAGTAATATTCCAGAAAGACCAATTCTCCTTAATTGAAATCTGAAGGTCAATTAAACCAGAGGATTCTTACTGAAACAATATTTTTTAAAAACTTTCTAGAGCCTCTTAATATAGTTTTGTTTCTTAGTCAACATGCTCTAAGATGATTGAGAATCTTATAGGAAGTGAGTTGAGAGTGTGTTAATAGAGTTCCAATTCTCATTATGTGCAACTATCAAAGTAAATACATGATATATGAAAGAGGTGTATAAAGAGGATTGAATTCAGACTAATAGCAAAACCCTGGAGTATAAACCCTGGAGTCTGCAGGGTATTTAATCAATTTTAATTCTTTATTTCACTTTTTCTTTGATATGCCTCTTGCAAAAAACTTTATAAAGTTAAGTAATAAATACAAATAACTAAAATGTTAACGTAGGCTATATAATATTATTAAATAATTAAACTATTCTTATAGACTTGAATAAACAGAATTATAAACCAAACTGTGCTCTAAAGAACATTTTCTTGCTGCCTGCATCCCTGCTTCCGGTTCCTCTATGTCCTCCCAGTGTCTTTCGGTTCCCAGCACTACTCAAGCCGATGGGACTGCCCAGGTCAGGTGCCCTAAGCCCAGGCTGTTTTGTACAGTTGTGCAGGATGTTCCCAGCACAAAAGTACCAACCTCTGGTAGTGAGTGAAAGCCGAAAGCCAGACCCTGCTCCAACTGCTCCCAAGCAGAGAACTCCGGAACAGGGCAGCACGCACCCTGAGGGTTGCCTCCTACTCTCTACAAGCATCGTATGGGTCACTTGTAGCCAAGCCGTGCTATCTCCAGAGCTTGGCCATATTTCCTGTCTAACAATCGCTATCTGGCCATTCTGTGTCTCAGTACTTCATGCTGAGCAACCAAGGGAATATATGCGAGTGCTCAGACATGAGTTCTCAGTCCCTTAGTCGTATCTGATTCTTTGTAACCCAATGGACTGTAGCCCACCAGGCTCCTCTGTCCACGGGATTTTCCAAGCAAGTATGCTGGTTGTGATTTCCTGCTCCAGGGGATCTTCCCAACCCAGGGTTCAAACCCAGGTCCCCTGCATCTCCTGCATCGGCAGGCAGATTCTTCACACCTGAATCACCTTGGGAAATATAAGTCGGGTTTAATAATACATCCACCTGAGTTAATGAAGAATGCCAACCACATGAGTTTTCCTCCTCTGAACTTCACGAATTGACTTAAAGTAACTCAAGGAATCAGATCAAAATGCAGACTTCCCAGGCCCTATCTCCAGAGATTCTTTTAGTAAGTCTGAGCTGAGACCCTGGAATCACATTATTAACTAGCATCCTATGTGATTTTGATGCAGGTGAGGTGAGAACCACCCTTGGGGAAACACGGTATAAGACAGGAGTTCACTTTCTGATGCTCGCAGTAGCTCAAAGTGAAAGTCACTCACTCATGTCCAGCTCTTGCGACCCCATGCACTGTAGCCCACCAGACTCCTCTGTCCACGGGATTTCCCAGGCAGGAATACTGGAGTGGGTTGCCATTCCCTTCTCCAGGGGAATCTTCCTGACCTAAGGATTGAACCCAGGTCTCCTGCATTGTAGCAGATTCTTTACCATCTGAGTCACCTTGCTCAAAAGAGTTGGGCTATTGAGGTCTACTGTGTGCCAGGTGTTTTACATATATTATTTCATTCTAACATAATTCCATAACTATTAGGATGCTATTATCTGATTTTCCAGCCAGAAAAATAAAGAAAATAGTTCCTCTAAATCCCCACATTTACCAAATGCCAAGGTAAGCCTATATGACTTAAATCTCCTCTACTGAATACTAGATTCAAGTTCTTTCAGTAACAATGTGCAAATCCATGGGCATCTCCTGAGCTTCTATACAGTACTACCTGGCCCTAAAGTTGCTCCATGTTAAAATGCTGATTAAAAACAAGTGCCACTCTCTAAACCATCTGAGACATAGAACACCATCCCTCACTTTAGGCTGAAATGGATCTCTGAAGCTACAAGTCAATTCATTACACACAATTTTCCTCAATAAAATAGCACCTCAGTGTTGGGAAGATCCCCTAGAGAAGCACATGGCAACCTACTCCAGTATTCTTGCCTGGAGAAGCCCCAGGGACAGAGAAGCCTGGCAGGCTACAGCCCATGGGATCCCAAAGAGTCGGACATGACTGAGCACAGCACGGCCAGATAAACATAGTGTGAAATTAAGGGAAAACTGACATTTACTGCAAAAGCAGAACCCTGAACCCATTGTTTTTTTCAGCCTGAGTTACTAGGTACTCAATTTTACTGTGTAAATTGAAAATTCTTAGAAGATGGGGGTGCTTCCCAGGTGGTGCTACTGGTAAAGAACCTGCCTGCCAATGGAGGAGACGTAAGAGACGGGTTCAATCCCTGGGTTGGGAAGATACCCTGGAGAAAGGCATGGCAACCCACTCCAGTATTCTCGCCTGGAGAATCCCACGGACAGAGGAGGGGGCGGGCTACAGTCTATATGGTCCCAAAGAGTCAGACATGACTGAAGTGACTTAACACAGTGCAACACAGAGGATAAGATGTTTCTATTCAATACCTTTACAGTGGCCAATAAATTATTTTTTTTAATGACGACGATAACCATCACTCAAACCTTCATTTCCCCTTTCAATAAACATGCCCAGCTTTGGGGCTGTGGACTCCTTCTCACTCTGCCCCCAGCTCAGGAAGTCCAGTTCAGACTCTCATCTCGGGCAAGCCAGCTGGCACCCTCTGAAACCAAGAAAGGAGGCTTTTCTAGTCCTTGCTCAGGGCTGATCAAGCATACATTCCATGCCTGTTTCGTAAACTCTGCAATTAGCTTTCCTTCCAAGCATGATCCCCTAAAACCCTGAGAAACAAAAATAATTCCACCACATGCTTCTTTCTGTATGTTTAAAATAAGCTAAAATGTTTTTCCCCAACAACCAATGGGTGGTCACGTATAGTTTATGAAAAGACCAACAAATTCATGATAACCGCTTTTTCCAAGATTTAGATTTTTAAGGAAAAAAAAAACACAATGCAAGAGAAAGATCTTAAAAAATTATGAGATTATGACCATTGGAAATCCTTGCTTTCAAATTAAGTTCCTTGGGAAAAGGAAAGCCCAGGACATAAGGGGCTACTGTATGCAAGATGAGTTGGGACTTAAAGAAAAAAAAAAAGGCCAATAACGAATGTGATTTGAGGCTGGTCTAAATATCCAAGGGGGTCACAGCTGCCTGACCCCAAAATCAGAAAGAGGAGAGAGGAGATATAGGATCATGAAACAGCTGCCTGAGAGCAAATTCAGGAAGGTCTGTTCTAACATTAAATGCTGAATACTTTCCAGGAACTATTCTAAGTGTTTTATATGTAGTATCTCATTTAAAATGTTCCACTATCACCCTGTATTGTTAGTTTAATTTTCTTCCTTTTACAGCTGATAAAGCCAAGGAATAGAAAGATTAAGTAAAACAACACAGTTTAAAAAGAAGGACACAATTTAACTACCAGACTCAAGAACTCCCTCTCTTACATCCAGACCCATCTCAGATAAATCCAGAAAGGCACCGTCTATGAGACTCTGGATAAAGACAACCATGCTGAGAAGAGAGCAAGAACAGTCAGGAGGGAGAGTGAACAGACAGGCAGGCAGAGAGAGAGACCAAAAGAGAAGGGGGCTCAGCCTCACCTAGGACATCAGCCTGGGAATAAGTGGAGAAAGGTCAGAGGCCATGTGAAGGCTCTGACTAACCCTCAAGGCTCCTGGGGCAACAATTACCTCGTGCTACTCTCAGTGATTCTCAAGGCATCTTGAGAAGAAGACCAGACAGCTTCATCCTTGGATGCTGAAAAACACCCGCACACTCAGGATCTGACTGCACTGTCTGCTTAGGGTCTTCCAGCTAAGGTCTGAATGAAGCAGAGCTGAGTGGAGATTGACACGAGTGTGTAGGTTGGCTGATTGCACAGAGCGGAGCACACTCAGATGGCTGAAGCTCAGATCAAACTCCTCTTACGGAATTAACAAACTCAGCACACAAAGGAGATCAGCATAAATGTTGCCTAAATCTGAGCGTGCCGGGCTGATAATACTGTTCACCATCTTTGTGTCCACTGACCATGAAGCATTTTCTAAAAGAAGATTTTCTGTGAACGAAACAGATCTCCTTTCTTTTCCGGAAGTACATCCTAAAAAAGGTTCCTGATACAGCTCCTCATCACACTGAATAACCAACATTTACAAAACAGTGTGATAAGTTTCATGGTGCGCACACCTCCTCCTTTCTAGACTTTAAAATCAATACAGGAGACACAGAAGTAGATGGGGGAAAAAGATCCTCCCAAAGAGCTTGGAATGAGAGAGAGAGAAAGAGAGAGAAGCAAGCAAAATAGTCTAAGGATGAACTACAGTATTCACTCTTTAAAATGTAGCATAAAAATATTATTAAAACATGCAACTATTAATTTCCATAAAATAATAGCTGAAAATAGTGTAAATAGTTCCAAATGAAACAAAAATATCTTCTTTCAAGCTAACTTTTCCCTACCAAGCATTATAGCATTTAAACGGAGAGAGAATTTTTAAACCATGTTATTCTGGTTGAAGTTTTTGTTAACTGTGGTAACTTAGGAAATATTTAACATCTCTGACTGAGACTGTTGCCTCACCTAACCAGGTAATGAGATAATGTGAGTGAAAGAACTTTGAAAGAAATATGCAGATATTTTATCTCTACCTAGTAACTAATTTTTAAGTCTAAGTGTTACTATATAAAACAAGAAAAATCTACTATAATCCATGAATATTTCTTGACATACTATGGGTTTACTTTCCCCAGAATTATATGAATACTTTACATTTATAGTTCACATTTACTTTGCAAATAGAACCCCAAAGTTACTGTTCATTAATTAAAACTTTTTCCAGTTTTATTGAGATACAATTGACATACAACACTGTATAAATTTAAGATACACAACATGACGATTTTATATAGCTATTTTTTGAAATGATTATAAAATTACTCTTTAAATGCCTCAGCACAATTATTAATTTAAAGCACTAATTACACATTTAATCTTGAAAGTGTAAGGCATTTTAGCCTTTTTAGTGGTGATGAAACTTTGTAAAAATCAAACTAAATCAAATAATTATATTTAAAGTTATAAGAACAATTTTTCAATATGTTTAACTAGAAACTAAAAAGAAGAAGGAAACCATCTGGCATACAACTAGTAAACGTTAGGGCTAATACTATTTCTAAATTAAACTTCCTCAAAAATAAGTCACTTTATAATTTAATTAGCTTTCTATCGAGAGAAAAAGTGATAATAAAAGCTCAAATAAGAGCCAGTGGGCTTGGACAATTGGTTTAAAAAAAATTCACATAATCATAGGGCTTAATTTTTTATCTACAATTCAGCTCAAAGTCATCAGAATGACTTTTATATCAAAGAGCTTCAATGAGTGACAAGAGCAAGGCTTGCTTTGTACTGTTTAAAAGTCATTATTCCATGAAATAACTTTTAGCCTGCCAAGATGAGAAAGAATAACAGATGCTGTTTTTGCATCATCTGCATTATTTCGGCCAGCCTTCCGTAGACATTTGGGTCAAGTTTCTGGAAATTTGTTACTTGCATTTGACAGAGGAATCATGTATCCTAACCTCCCAGTCTGACCTTTCTAATTGGCATCCATTTGTAATACTTTGCTTGCTGCTACAATTATCCTTAGGCTGGTCCAAGGTAGTCTATTTTTTGCATGTGCTAGGGCTTGAATCATAATACTTTAAAAATTAAGATTTTCACCCAAAATAAGCGAACCAATAACAGAATTTTTTTTTCAGGAATTGCATATTATTATAATGCTTAGAGTTTAAAGGTGTTTCAATGTTTAATGACCAAAGTAGATCAAAGAAAAGTTATTCAGTGCAGAAGCATTTGATGATTGTTTTCTATTCTGTGTGTGGATTTTTAGAAGTCAAACATCTTTTTAAAAATAAAATGGCATGTCCTGCTTTCCACAACAGAACTTTGCCCCTTAAATTAGGTTATAAACCAGAGCAATTATTTTATGAATATTATAATTTGCTAGAATATAATAATCAGCTCAGAAAATGAGATAAGTCTAAATCTAGTTATAATTCTTTCAATGGATGATTGAAGAGGTTAACAAAGATTTAATAAACTGAGAATTTAGTAGTTTATTGTATTTAAATTTGAATTCTCTAATAATAGGTAATATTTATTGATCACTTACATTGTACCTAATATTGTTCTAAAAAACTTTATATATATTATCTCATTTAATCCCCAAATAACTGTAGAAATAGCTTCAGTTTTATGATCTCCTCCAAAAGATATTAACAAGCCACCTTTAGATGCTAGAGAAAGGAAAACAGAAGATCTTAAACATTAAACCAAGTGAAATTCTCTTTCAATTTTTCAAAAATCTGTAAAGCAGAAATCATAATTAATAAGTTTCAATTGACTGTGCTTGATTAAAACTTCCTATATACTTTGAAAACTGGAAAAGTCATATTTCTCCAATTTAATAAGCATTAAAGGAGCAGCTTTAAGAACTGCTTTTTAAAATGATTTAGTGTGACAAAACTTAGTGCTCCACAGACAAAGCATAAATAACTTTAAGGTTTGTACATACATACTAATACTAATGAAAGAATCTCTCAATGGGAAAATTAAACTAAATGCATTTTACTATATTTAAAACATTTTAGTGTTTCCCAAGTAATGAGCATTTTCAGAACAAAGTGTAGAAATCTATAATTTGTAAATTGATTACAAACTGTGTAACTAGTCCAAAAGAGTGTTTAAGAGTGTAGAATCAGTCTTCGTAGTTTTAAGAAGTAATTGTTTTTGATACAACAACAGCTACAAGATGAAAATTTCTCAAATGAATCAAATGAAATTTCTCTATTAAAGGTCAAAATCATCTCATTATTGGTTTCTTCCCACCATACTTATTAAAATAAATATGTTTTATTACTTAGACTCCATTCTTGACATAATAAGTAGCTTTTAAAATTAAGAACATGATCTACTGATTACACAATCACCATTAGTATGTAAATTTAAAATGTAATATAGTATTTCCATAATATTTCTCCTCACTTGGACCACTATTAAGACATAAATAATGACAATCACTTAGAGAATGCTTCTTTCAAATAAACTTATCCTTAAACCTTTCTGTGGATTCTATATTATCTTTTCAAATAAATCAAATATTTAAATTATTACTTACAAAAACACATACAATTCTCTTGGTTTAATGGATATATAATCTTACAAAAATGAAAATCATAAAGTTCTCTGGGCAAATTGTCCTATCTATCAATTTGGAAAATCACTCATTCCATTTTACACATGTAAAATCTCTATAACACCTTTAACAAATATAAAGTGGTTCTACTTACACTTGCATGGAGTTTTCCTTTTTTTGACATCGCTAAAAATTTGTTGCTGAAAACTCCTCGTATTCCTACAATCCCCTGAGACACAGCAAATATTTCCAAAATACCTAGGATGACAGAAATCCCAAAATAAAACACAGACTCCTCTATATAACATTGTGAAGATTTAAATTTCTACAGAGACTCTTTCCATTCTTTATTACTGTGAATTTTTAAAAAGCATTTAACATCCTTGTTTATTGTGACATTTATGAAAAAGTAAAAGGAAAAAGAGGTTTAGCACTCAAGTTTTCATTTAAAATGATAAATTTCAAGGTTCAAAAATTTAGTTGTGCTTCATTACTATTCATTTTTTCCTAAAAATGATGTCACTTAGTAACCAGTGTTTGACAGAAGAATCTTTTCAAGTTCTAAGGAAATGGAAAAGACTTTGTAAAATGTTTTACAAAATCATTCTCATGCATTGTTGCTCTGTCAAAGATTAGACAGTACATTGACTATTAAAGCACATACAACTGCACTCAAGATTAGTATAAATCACTGGAAGCCTTGAAAACAATATTCAATTAAATTAAAAATCCCTCTTCTCAAATGATCATAATTATAAAAGTACAAATCAACATATATCATACCCTATCATTTAGTGAGTTGCTTATTTCAAGATTACACATAACAAGATACTGAAAGCACCATAGATAATTTGGGGTTGTTAGCTCAATGAAGTGTTTGATGGATTATGGTTTGAGACATCTTGCATTTTGAATGACTCTTCTGGAAAAAATTTCAGGAGGTATTTTATTATGTTATCGTTTATATTTTGGTATTTCATAGTGAGAATTACCAAGTCTATGTCCCTCTGTCTCCTATAATAATTTGAAAGTTCACATCCACTGGGTCAAAAGAGCTGCACACCACAGTTCATAGAGTATTTTTAAGAAGCTGAAACTCAGAGTCTGTATATAATCGGAATTCCTGCATGTTTACCATAAACTCATATGTAATGCTATATGAACAAGAGAAAAGCACAGGGCTTTTTGTTAACTGCCTACATCAAATTGCAAAAAGAAAAAAAAAGATAAAATAATATTATTCATTAAAGCTATAAAGGGACCTGCCCTGGAAGAAAGGAAGGAAGCAAGTGGGAGTGGAAGGGAGAAGGAAAAAAATCTCAATATTTCAATCTGTAGTATTTTGAGCATATATTCTAATTAGAATATTTCAATAGGACTCTGTTAAATAGGGAAGTTCACCGGATTTTCTTAACATAATAATCTCCTCCTGCAGTATTTGAAGTATATATAAAATTATTCAATATACAAGAAGCAGTGTATTGTAGATACACATGTATATAATACATACAAACACATATATGAGTATCTTTATAGAAGACTTAAATGTTGCACAATGTGACCTAATACCTATAATTGTAGCAAATACTGCCGCTTCTTTATTCAAATTAATTTTTAAAAAATACTTGAACAGAAAGTTCATAGGGAAACTACTGTTTTTGTGAATAAGTGTTCTTAGCCTGGAGTAAATAAAACACATCTCAAGAAAACTACCGCTACCACTTTATTAGAGGGTGTTTCTTTAAAACGAACTCCCCCAAATCTAAAAACTATTAGAAAGGAACTACTTTTACTTTCAGGAAAAAAACTCCTAATAAAAAGAAAAAAGAAGAAAAAACACTGTGTCTTAGAAATTCTTTTCTTCAAAATGTTTTCAAAATTAAATTTATACTAGATTTTATGAAACAGACTGATTGTGATGCATATCCAAAGACTTAGGAGCATTATAATTTTATCAAATAGTAACAAAGCACGCAGAATGCTTTGTAAAGATAAATCTACTACACAATGTAGTGTGATAATATTATTAATAAAGCATGATTAGAATATCTGACACAAAATTATATTTCTATCAAAATTACAGGGTGATATTGAAGATAGCATTAATGATATTGGATATTTAGGAGATGGTGAATACAACTAAGAATACTATGTAGACATCTGTTAAAAAATGAGACAGATAGAACACAAGAAATCATCTGTGTGTAGAATGACAGATACAAAATAGACAATGTGGAGTTGGTAGAAAAGACTTGATTGTATGTTTCCCTCAATTAACTCCTGGCTTTGTGTTGGTAAAGGTTTTCTGTATTAATATCTGGAAAATCACCCGGTTTTGCAAATGCAAATCTATTGTGTATTAGTGGGGGAAAAAAAATTCCCACTAATTCTCATGTGTTTGCAGGGTAATATTTAAGAGGTCAAGACAAAAGGGCTCTGTAAATATTTGTTTAATGGGAAACTGCTTTGTTTATATAACTGGCTTCTGACAACATATTCTATTTTTAAGAAAGACCCATTTTGACTCAACTCATTTCCCAATTGCATGTATATGTTATATAAAATTTGCATTGTAATAAATTTTAAATATGGGGAAGATGAAGGAATATGTGTGAAAGTGTTATTTTATTACATACTACATGGCTTCTTTTCTTGTAAGTTCCAGTACAAAAAAAATGATATATTGTCTGAGAATAAAAGGACTTTATAATTTTAAGAAAATTATGTTTAATTGAAACCTTGAAAATACAATTCTACAAAAATCTTTCTATTTCAAGTTATGAAGAATGAAGGAAAGAAACGAGCTGAGATTAGATGAAGTAATTGTTTTTTCAAAAGTTAACTTTGGTATGATGTTCTAAATTTTAGTGTAATTACAATGTACTATTGGGAACACTGATAAGATTATAGTTTAAAAGTCATTTCAACAGTAGTTTCACAATGTCTTTTTTTCATAGAATATTGGAGTAGATTCTTCAAGCCCCACAATTCAACCTCTTTCCCCTCACCTGCCTGAAAAGATCACAGGCCTATTGATTTTTATGCCAAATCTCAATAACTCATTAAAGAATTCTAAGTATTTTAAACCTATGTGCACTAAATCACATGTGTATAAATTTCAGAAAGCATTTCTCTAAAATTGGGGTTTTTTTTTATTTTAGTAATTTCCACTTAGGAGTCAGCAATAATAAATTTGATGGGAATTTACAATTCCCATGGAAGCCCAAATGGTAGCCCTAAGAAAAACTGGAAGGCCAAGTGTCTCAGATTACAGTCAGTGAATGTTTGTAAATTGGACTGTTTCTTTCACCATCTCACTACCTCTCTTCCTTTTCAGGACACTCCATGTGTACACATGTATGAATACATGTCTTAGTAATCTCTTGCTATTTTGGTCCTGCTGGGGGAATGGGAAAGGGAGAGAGATCAGTATAAATTAATTCACATTAAAGTACAAGTGACAATGTGTTATCTTTCCTGGGGTGCTCACATTTAAGAGGATCAAAAGTAAAAAGCAGTGCTAAATTGAAGGAATTATTCTCTCTTGGTGGAATTCTGGGATTGACATCTAGGTTGAAGGATGCAGGGATTCAGGGTCTTGCACTGCTTAATCCACTTACAAGCATTAGGGGTTCATTACAAAGTAAGCTTATTCCCATAAGAAAATCTCTATCTAAATTTGTTCACTTAGTCCCCTCTAGAATTTTTAACACAATGAGACTCTTATCAATGATGGTTGATACAGTTATGTAGACGTCTCCCTTTTTTCTATTTTATCAGTGAATAAGATACACAAATATTCCATGTATTCAGAAGATTTCAACAGCCCATCTGAAAACTCTCAAAGATAAATCATTTAAAACTGAAGTAGTTTCTCTACTTGGCTTCACACAGCAATAAATATGCCAAGTCATTATCAAATCTGAGTCTTGAAATAACCAGTTTAGCAGTCTTCATTAAATTAGCAAATTTGCCACTTGAGTTTTTCCGTATAGATTCTGGTTTATTTAGGCTTTGGGGACTATATAAAGGTTGACTCTACATTAACATCAAGGTTGATAGTGAATTCAGATTTTTTAAAGCTAGCCAAAATACATGACTGAAATTTTCATATTTTTATGTGAACAGTCAGTCTTTGTGTAGCTATAACCTTATGCTTTTGCTCCCTGAACTGACAGTTACTTGATTGCCTCTTCTTCAGTGGCCCAAGATAAGCCAACAGAAGCATTGTATTGAAACTAATTGAAAACGTAGAAATTAAAGGAAAGTTTTGTTTCTATTCAGGAGTGGAATTTTATCATCTATTTTGTCTTGCCCATCTTCATCCTTCCTTAGCGTTTCCTTATGATAAGAGTTTATATACATGTAAATCCATGGCTGACTCATGTCAATATATGACAAAAACCACTACAATATTGTAAAGTAATTAGCCTCCAACTAATAAAAATAAATGAAAAAAAATTAAAAAAATAAAATCGAAGCTCAAAAAAAAAAGTTTATGTGCAATGAGCTTGATTCTTGTCTTTAAAACTTGGGATAACTCTTGTATGAGAAGCTAAGACTATATTAAGTGGTATACCTTAACTAAACAAATTATGTTTCAAAATCTATGGGAAATGTACTTTCGATAACAAAACAAAAAATATTCAGGGTTTGCAAAAATTTTAACGTCAAATGATAGTCATGAAACATACACGCATATATATTTCTCTCTTCTGACAAACATTACAGAAAATTATGGAGTTTAAAAGAACCTGTTAGAATGCAGTTTCATGGCAGAGTTTTGACTTTTCACAGAAGTAACAAGCTGTGTCAGAATAATGTATGTTTTCCATCACTGCTAACTCACAGACAGTAGAATTAGGTGATGAGGTAAAACTGATGTATCCTCCATGGTTCTCATGGTCCAAGCTCTCTTAGTGTCTCAAGTGTCTCTCAGTGTCTTAAGAGATTTGGGAAAATGTTTCCTCATCTACTCCAACCAATAGTCCATAAACAACTCCTGTGTTTACATATGTATCAGGAAACCATCACGTGCTATCTTCTGCAATTAGCAGATCTTGTTTCTCTTTCACAGCTACTTAAAGACAGAGATTCATTTTAAACTTTCAAATTATATGCTATCCTTTTAAACATGACATATTTCATAAATTCTTCATGGATCAATGGTAGCAAAATCTTATGATACAGTGTAGGACATTTCAGACATCACAAAGCTGAAAATCACCATGATTTAAACAAATTATACTTTCCTCTGTGAGAAAAACCTATAGAAGGCAAAGGAAAAAAAAAAATCCCAACTAACCCAATATCAAGTAACCAGAATATCAAGCTTGCTGGGCTAGGTATCCTATGTTGGGTACATGAACAAATGCATGAATGAATAAGTGAATTGATCGAAAGCCAAGCAAAAGATACAGATGAAGCTCTGAAAGGCTGTTGTTATAAACTGGAATGAACTAGAAAAGTGTTAGTTAAATTAAGAAAGTTTTATTTAGGCACTTTTATTTAGTTTGCTTAAGAAACAAAGCAGCATTTTGTGTCTGTTCTTTGTTAGATATCTTTCAAAGCAGATTTTAAAATAAAATGTACCTTGGAAATAAATACCGGCCAGTGTCTTCTTTAGCTGAATGTATTCTCTGTTGATCTGTTCTCATTTTCCTTTCTATACTTTTCTATAACTTCCCCTCCAAAAGGCCTAAGCTGCAAGAAATCTTTGTCTCTTATGGTTTCTTCCAAGGGAAGAGGGTAAATACCTTGGGAATGAGTCTAGTTTTCACAGATTCCCTAGCACACCAAAACCCACTCCAACACCTCCTTTTACCCACCCTGGGATCCAACCTGCGGCTGCTTGCAGGTTAGCTTTGAATCTTCCCTTGGGAACACAGAAGTCATTCTCTGTTGAGGCTGAGTTTGGGGATAAACTACAGGAAGAATGGGCTTCCCTGGTGGCTAAGTGGTAAAGAATCTGCCTGCCAATGCAGGAGATGTGGGTTCAACCCCTGGGTTGGGAAGATCCCTTGGAGAAGGAAATGGCAACCCACTCCAGTATTCTTGCTTGGGAAATCTCATGGACAGAGGAGCCTGGTGGGCTACAGTCCATGGCGTCTCAAAAGAGTCAGACACAACTTAGCGACTGAACAACAGGAAGAACAGAATAGAAATAGTGTTCCTATAAGAGAAAGGGGGAAAGACTACCACAAGTGGGGAAATGAGCTCTGATGTCTGGTGGAAGGAGAGCTGGGTGGGACAAAATGAGGACAGATGGAAATAACACTTCCTTAGACATAACATTTGCTTACCCTGAAATCTCCGGAAATTCCCCTTCACCCTAATTGACCTTGCCTTTTATCACCACATATGGCGAGAAGTTTAACGAGTGCAATGAACCTTAAAACATAGAAGTAGGCCCCTCGAACTTTCCTGCTGATGCAGTGGATAAGAGTCCACCTCCCAAAGCAGGGGACACAGGATCGATCCCTGGTCCCGGAAGATTGCACATCCCCCTGAGCAACTAAGCCCTTTGCCTCAACTACCGCGCCCACACACTGCAACTAGTGAAGTCTGCACTCTGCAACAAAAGAAACCACTGCAATCAGAAGCCCATGAACCACAAGGAAGGGTAGCCCGGGCTCCTGCAAGTACAGAAAGACTGCCACAGCAAGGAAGACCCAGCCAAAAATATATACAGTCTTACAAAAAAAAAAAAAAAAGCAGTCCCCTCTGAAGAGGGTGCGGGAGGCCCTGGCATTCGCTGGGGCTGACGCGGAAGGCCCTCTCTGGGGTTCGGTGCTCCAAGCCACCTCACCACGGGCAGCAGAACAAGCTGGAGGCAGAGGCGGAAGGAGCAGTCAGGGGCAAGGGGCAGGCGTGGACCCGCTCGCGTTCCACCTCCCGCCTCCTGAACTCCCCAGGGAGAGCTTGCCAGCCGGCCACCCCACCGATGTGCGCATCTCCAACCCGCGTCTGGGCGGCTGCCAGCCCCGCAGGGGCGCCCCCGCTCCTCCGGAGCTTGGTTAAGAAGAAATCTGTGGGTCATTGGCTCGAGGCAGAGAAAGTTAAGTACACCTGGGAGCCACCAGGCTGACACTCCGGGCCGGATGACTGTGCGCTGTCTCCTGGCCACGGTTCCGCTCTCCCTGGGTCCAGGAGGCCCGGGCCGTGCGTCTATCTGTTGGACCAGCCCCGGCTGGAAGAGCCATCTGGCCCTACCGAGGAAAACGTCCGCAGAGATGTCCCCAGTCCCACACATCTCTCCCCTCTGCTGCCTTAGAGAGACAGTGGGAGGAATCAGGCGCGGCAGTGATGGCCTGGAAACTCAGACAGAGTGGAAGGGAGGAGACAATGAAAGAGGGAAAGAGAGAGAGAGCTAAACCCAGAAAGAAAAATTTAAACTTGGCTTAAACTAAAAATCCCACAAAAATTTCACCTGCCTCTAAATGTTCTCTAAAATAGAGAACGTTCCTTTAATTGTCCTTGGGGACAGAAGGCCGGACACTCTTCCTCACAAGGTCTGGTCATGGTCTCAAGATACTAAACGTTGCTAAACCCAACTCCGGAATTAATAATTCCAATGTCCATCACGTCTCCCTCTCTAAACGTGTCCAGTTTTCTAGATCAATGTCTTCTTCCAAGCAGAGAACGTTTGGTCTCCCGTCTGATATACCTATATATTCTATATGGATATAATGTGCAAATATGTACGTATCTACAAGAGACATATGTGGATACACACACACACATACATACGCACACACATTATGTAGCAATTTGGGGTTTGTGGTAGCGGTTGTGACGGAGGAGTATGTGAGATTTGGTTATTTTAAAAAGAACTGTTCAGTTATGGGCAGGGTAAAGGGGTGCACTTTGCTGCCCGGTGGAAAATGCTAGTCTGATAAACAGAACCAGAAGGTAAACAGAAACTGAACAAGGAGAAAGATTTTTGTTTTTCCTCCGGGCACAGGTTGGAGCTCCTCTTTGGGACCAGGGCAATCTGGAAACAAGCTGCCTGTCTGCACCAGCCTTGGGGCAGCCTGTCCCTCAGGAATCGCCATTGCCCATTCCCACGAGACGGGTAAGGGTGTGCGAGCCTCCCAGACGCACCTCCAACCCAACCCGCCCGGCTGGCTCCCAGTGGCCCGGGCTCCGGAAGGTGCGCTTACAGCCCGGGGAGTAACCGGCGGTCCCTGTCGGTGCTCCCGCCACCCGCTCAGGACAGGTTTTGGAGGAGAGCAAGCAACTTACTTAACATATTGGCTTCGTGGGAGCCATTGACTTTGCCATCCGGGTAGATCTGCAGATGGAAACCGATGCCCACTCTGCAGTAGAGGCTGCCGGTCCGGCGCCCCGAGGGGCTCCACTGGAAGCTGCTCTGCTCCAAGCCGCTTCCTGGGCCGCCCCGAGAAGCCGCGGAGGAGGAGGAGGCAGGGGAAGAAGAGGAAGACGCGGTGCTACTGCTGCTCCGGCGGCTGCTGGCGCCTCCCGGGTTCCTCTCGGTGGCAGCCGGTCCGGGCTGCCCTTTGGGTGCGAGGCGCTTCTCCCCTTGAGCCCAGGCGCTGAGGATCAGGTGGCTGAGGAAGAGGAGGAGGAGGAAGGACAAGCTCATGCTTCCAGCCGCGGGGGTCCTAAGTGCATCTTGCAGGGCTGGTTCTGGGCTCCGGAGCCCCCGCGCGGCTGCGTGCCTCTGGCGCTGCCCCCCTCGCCGCACCGGGTGGACATAGCCTCGGGGAAGAGAGAGAGGGAGAGGGGGGGAGAGAGAGAGAGAGAGAGGCCACCCGAACGGATCTCGGCGCTGGCACTGGGATATTTATAACGCCAGTGATCTCACTGCTCCGTGCACGCCTGCGAAGCTTCCCCTCACCCGCCGCTCTGAGTACTCTCCGGCCGGTGCGGGGAGGGAGCCTCGCCGTCCCGGGGGCGGGGGTGTGGAGGAGGGAGGAGATGGGAGAGGGCGAATGGGAGGGGAAGCGGGGCGGGGGGAAGCTGCACCCCGACGCCCGGCGCGCGCGCACCCGGGCCACGCACCCCGGCAGTTCTCACGCGCCGCACGGCCGCCTCCACTGGAGCCAACGCGGCTGCGAATTCAGCCCCGCGCGAGCCCCCGGACTCCTCCAGGGGGCAGCCCCTGGGATGGGGCTTCAAATGCCCAGGGAGTGAGTTCTCATCCTCTCGCACCTCCGCCGAACGCTGGCGTCCCAGCAACGCGCCCTCGTCTACCCAGGATCCAGTCTCCAAGTTCACTTCCCCGGTGCCCAGCCGACCCGACCGTCACCACCCCCGCCCCGGGGGTCCCTCGGGAACTGCATCCCGAGAGGGAGTCATCCCGCCGGGGGAGGGGGGGATCCCCCGCCCCTGCTGCAAGTGTTGGCCGCCAGGAACCAAACAAGGATTCGCAGCCCAACTTGGGAAGGCTTTGGTGTGGCGCGCTGAGTAAGAAGGCTGTGGCCGTTGTTGTGGCTGTTGATTTACTAAAGAGCTAAGGAGTGGATTTATTCAGTGTTCAGAGAGCCACCTTAAGCTATTAACGCCACCGCTCGAGCTGCTTTCCTGCTGGGAAACTCTCGGTAGCGCTAAACAACCTGCCGCCGAATCGGTTTTTCCTTCTAGGCAGCTCCGGGTCTGCGTTCCGGAGGGTGAGCGCACACGCGCACCGTGCTCGGAGCCCGGCAAGAGAGGCAGGGTCTGGGCATCACCGACGCATGTGACCAACTGTCCAGTTGTCCTCTCTCGCGCCAGGATCCCCGTGGCAGGAAGGATTAGCTCACGGCTCGCTTCAGCTTACTCAGAGCTGCCACTCACTGAAGGGCCGACCCCACTGAATGATTAATGATGCGCGCTCTGGATTTCAGGAAACCTGAGAACCGAGAATTCCCGTGTAGGCGATGCCCCTACTGTCATTTATCTGAGAAATATACCTGGCTTACATTCCTGAAATATTTCCGTCTGGAAACATATTTGAAGCTTTAAACTACATTCTAGTGCATTATTCACTGTTCAGTTTAATGAAAAGACTGCGATTTGGCCCGATAAGGTCCAAGACGGATGGGAAGAGCTTGCTTCCTCTATTGTTGAATCCCACTTAAGGAGTCCTATCTCAATAATTAGAAGCCTATAAAGCACTTGTTTGTTTTTCAGGACTGGTCATCTTGGGTGGCTGGAATATTTAACATCACGGCAGCTGTAAACAGAAAGTCACCTGGACAACTTAGTGAAGTCACTGGGTGGAGGGGGAGAGGGGAAGGAGAGGGTGCATCACACGCAGATGTGTATGGCCTGGGCACAATGCTGACACGCTGTGTAAGACGCTAAGTACTTCAGTGCTAAGTTACTTCAGTAGTGTCCAACTCTTTGTGACCCCATGGACTGTAGCCTGCCAGGCTCCTCTGTCCACGGGCTTTGCCAGGCAAGAACACTGGAGTGGGTTGCCATGCCCTCCTCCAGGGGATCTTCCCCAACCCAGAGATCAAACCCAGGTCTCCCACATTGCAGGCAGATTCTTTACTATCTGAGCCACCAGGGAAGCCCTATATAAGATGCCATCCTGGGCTGAACACCCCTTCTCTTTCTGCTGTGCTTGGCTCAAGCTCTGGGCTTCCGGCTTAACTACCACAGGTAAGCAGACCCTTGCAAGGCCATCCTGAAAGTGGAGATTGAGGACAGGTGGTCCCTCACAACAATCTCCTTGACTGACATTACCTCTCTTCAGGCTGAATGAGTAAGGAATGCTGAGCCTGGGCACTGTGCCTTCTGCAGGCGATGTCCTTGGGTCTCTGACAGAGCTGTCAGGGTTTAAGGCCCATAGGTGGTGCTGAATGCCATCGGTAAGTTCCCCTGCCTGTCATACCGTATATATACGACCTATGCCTCAAGTGACAAAGATTTTCCAAAGCAAATCCAGTTGCTTGTGTCTCCCCCTCCTCGCCCCTGGAGGTCTGCTGAAAGAGCAGGAAAGTGACTGACCTTGGAGACACCATCAGCCTCCTAGCAACCCGAGGGCCAAAACCACTCTGAGGCTGAGCCTCTCAAGCTGAAATTCCTCCTTCTCTTTTCCTCTGTTTTTCAGATTCTCCAACCCCACCCCCAGTGAAACAGCCATTCTTGTATCCCTCTCATCTCCTGCAAGATTCCAGCTAGGGATCAAACTTTTGTCTAGGGATGACCCAGGAAGGCCAAGACACCTGCTCAGGTTTTAGCTCAGCTCCACCTGGAGGGTGAGGAAGTGCCCTCCGACCTCCTCTGAGATCTGAGAGTGAAACTTCAGGGAAAGCAGAGCATTCGCTAAGTGGAGAAGAGTGACCAGTGGAGAAGAGTGGTTTGAGTCTGGCAAACCAGATCCCAGATTTCTTCTCAACTCTCCTGGATGCTGGGTGTTTTTTTGAAGTCGTGCTTAAAACTGAATGAGTATGGTGTGCAGAAGCATGTAGAGTGGGTGCCACTGAACTTTTAAAAATCTAGAAGAGGGCTGAACATGTATTTGGGTTGTTAAAAACAAAAGAACAAACTGAACAGTGAAAGAAGACAGCGCTGCCCCAGTCCTCTGCTGTGAACAGCCAAGCCCCCCTCCATCCCTCCGCAGCTCCGTAGAGAAAGGGACCAGTAGCCCTGCGCTCCCGACTGTGCCCTCCCTGGCCCACACCCTCCCTGCCTAACCCGGGGGCACAGCAGATCCGCTGAGCCTGTGTCCACCACACATCTGAGGTCGAAAAAACTCTCATTTCACAGTCTTGGCTACCCGGTCTCTACTCCTACCAGCTCCACTCAAAAGAGAGTGCAATCCTGTACTGCTTTTTTTTTTTTTTTTCCTCGATCATCAAAAAGCCCCCTGACGGAGGACGATCCCTCAGTCCATTCACAGGCCAATGAGCCTGGTCAAGGTTGCCAGGGCTTAGGTGGAGCCGCCCGCGGCCAGTGCACCATGTTGTTTTTAATTCCTGTGCTCTCCCAGATATCAGAGAGAAGGAGAGAATGTGTATGCTCCTGGCTGCCTGCAGAGAAAAAGCAAACGGTCCTCCAAGGCTAGCTTCCACTCATCGCCCCCTGGAAGGGTCACCGAAAAACTAACCAACAGGTTAACGGGTCCCAACAATCATCTAGGCATCAGCTGTGTCCCCAGTTCTTGAGGTTTACCTTCCTCAGTTCCTCAACCCCTCAGCCTCAGGTTCAGTAGCCCCATGTCCTTAGACTTACCTTTCCTAGCTCCAGCGCCTGAGTTTCTTTCCAGTCCTCCCCCAGTTCTGCCTGAGAACCTGTAGGTGAATTTCCCTTAAGCTTTTTTATAGCTGTACCTATGATCCAGTCACTAGGGACGAGAGTCAATTGAAAAGCAAGCTGTAATTACTGGTATCCTTAAATTGGTACTCAAAAGTCTAGAGAGAAAGAGATGAGGATGAAGAGGTCAGCACCCAAGGTTCCCTTCACCTGAGGGATAAGCTTACTATTTACAGTCTTCCTCTGGCTGGAAACAGGAGTCAGAGGGCTCTGAGACCAGAGGTGAGGCCCAAACTTGGTCCATCCTATCTATAGTGCTTCATGCTGGGTTGGAGGAAGGACCGCACGTAGATGATGAGATTGAATGAGCCCTGGGCAGTGCACACCAGTGTCCCAGAAGGCTCTCCAGCCCAAGAGCTAGGCTGCCCGGGGAGCCCCTGGGCCTTACACAGGCTTCTGTTCAGGGCCAGTCAGTCTCTACACATCTCTGCTGCTGGAGGTGCTAAGTCACTTCAGTTGTGTCTGACTCTCTGCGACCCTATGGACTGTAGCCTGCCAGGTTCCTCTGACCATGGGATTCTCCAGGCAAGAATACTGGAATGGATTGCCATTTCCTCCTCCAAGGGATCTTCCCAAGGAGGGATGGAACCCTTGTCTCTTATGTCTCCTGCATTGGCTGGCCAGTTCTTTATCACGAGCGCCACCTTGATATAGGTTCGTTACAGTGCAAGACAAGGGGTGGTTTTCTTGGCTTGATTCATGCAGACAAAAGTCCAGAAGATCTCAGAAGTGTTTTCCTTAGTGAAGGGCTTCAGTCTGGCCCTCCATCTCCATTCCTGCTGCCCTGCCCTTCCACACTCTCAGAAGCTGTATCCAGACAGCAGCACCACTATTTTTTTTTTTTTTTTTTTGCTAACAGGGTCCCTGCTGACCCCACAGCGACTTCTAGCTCCATAGGATTTTTGATGCAGGCACAGTTGCATTGTGGGAGGAGTCGGGCACTGACCCTGTTGGAGCCATCAGCCCACGGTCCTGCCAGGACCCTCAGTTTCCTCCAGGCCTGGCTTCTCACCAGCCAAGTTGGCAGCAACTGCAAGAACAAATAGCCTGTGGCTAAAGGAGCCCTGAGCAGGCTGAGAAGGGTGGGAAGGGCCGGCTGTGTGGCAAGGAAGCAGAGAGGAGGGGCGCACAGGCAGGGTGCTGACGGAGTGATTAGGAACTCTGCAGATCCCGGAGGTTAGATCTCCTCCTCTTTCTCCAGGGCCTACTACTCCTCTCTGAAGAGGCAGCTGCTTTGAAATGGTCACAGGCAGCTGGTCTCCTCCGTGTGAAGTCAGAAAGCAAAGCAGCCTATGCTAGTAGAAGGAGACCTTTTGTGTGAAAGGTCTGCATGAAATCTGTTACTTTTTCTCATAAAGCTCATCTCTGGTGCTTTGCATCTAACTTTGTGGCTAGTTCAGCTTCTGGCGCATCCAAGCACTGAGTCCCAAAGCACTATAGGCCCCCCAGTTACCTCGGCACATGATATCCAATTGCAGAAAATACGGTCTCTTCTTAAAGTACCAGAAGCCCCTTATTCTGTCCAGGGCCAGCCATGGAAGATGGAAGAGGTGGTTCTTTGTGCTGGTGACACATGGGTGCAAAAGTTGTGAGTTGACTTTTTTTAAACTGTTTTATACTGGAGGATAGCCATTAAACAGTGTTAGAATAGGACTTCCCTGGTGGTACAGTAGATAGGAGTCCTCCTGTCAATGTAGGGGACATGGGGTCGATCCCTGGTGCAGGAAGATTCCACACACAGCAGCTAAGCTGGTGTGCCACAACTACTGAGCCCGCACACCTAGAGCCTGTGATTGGCAACAGGAGAAACACTGCAGTGAGAAGCCCGCAAGAGCAGCTCTCATTCACTGCAATTAGAGAAATCGCACTTGTAGCAGCAAAGACCCAGCACAGCCAAAAAGCAAAAACAAAAAGCGATGTTGACACAGTTTTTGGTGGACAGCAAAGGGATTCAGCCATGTATATACATGTATCCATCCTCCCCAAACTCCCTTCCCATCCAGGCTGTCACATAACATTGAGTAGAGTTCCCTGTGCTATATAGTAGGTCCTTGTTCGTCATCCACTTTAAATACAGCATTGTGTACAATTTGGGCTTCCCTGGTGGCTCAGACAGTGTACATTTCAATCCTAAACTCCCTAACAAAAATCATGATTTGAGACAATGCCACCATCCCCTGCCCCAGACAGAACCCACTTTGCTCTTAGTGATTGCTTTTGTTCCTGGCACAGTTCAGTCAGTTCAGCTCAGTCACTCAGTTGTGTCCAACGCTTTGCGACCCCATGGACTGCAGCACACCAGGCCTCCCTGTCCATCACCAACTCCAGGAGATTGCTCAAACTCATGTCCATCAGGTCGGTGATGCCATCCAACCATCTCATCCTCTGTCGTCCCTTCTCCTCCTGCCTTCAATCTTTCCCAGAATCAGGGTCTTTTCCAATGAGTCAGCTCTTCACATCACATCAGGTGGACAAAGTATTGGAGTTTCAGCTTCAGCATCAGTCCTTTCAATGAATATTCAGGACTGATTTCCTTTAGGATGGACTGGTTGGATCTCCTTGCAGTCCAAGGGACTCTCAAGAGTCTTCTCCAACGCCACAGTTCAAAAGCATCATTTCTTCGGCACTCAGCACAGTGTGTCTCTAATAATGTCTAGAGAGGTTGTTCTCAATATAGGTGGAGAGGTATGGTACTTCCACAAGAAGTGCGTTGGGTGGCAAAGAGGGTGAGCAATCAGAGATTTTTCTCATCTATGAGAAAAAAAGAGGGCCAATTAGAGTTGCTAGTATTGGAATAGCTTTAGCATTCTGGATGTTTGGTTGGTATCGAGAGAGACAGGCCATAAGCAAATGGGCACTCATTCAAGAAAAATCGGGAGGGGGTGGGAAGGAGAGAAAGGAAGCACAGTGTCTCTTCTAGGACATCCCTCTTGTGCCAGATGAGACAGGAGGAAGAGAACAGAAGTGAGACCAAGCCTGGTACCAGTGATAAACAGATAGGAAGCTGCTGAAACCCAGGGCTCATGGTCTGTCCTTTCACCAACCCAGTCAAAGGCCATTTGTTCAGAAAGTAATTTGATCAAAGCTGATGTCTCAGACTAAGTCTGAGAGCTAGTCCACACATACTAAGTTTTTTTTCTCCCCCCATAATAAGATGCTTATTTTTCTTCAGTGTTAAAGAGGTAAGGGGACCAAAATTGAAGATGCAACTGTTAAAAGGAAGTACACAACATTTGAAAGATATCAACAATAGCAAGTGGTTGCTTCATGTCAGTTTAGTTTTTCCCAAGAAAATTTTAGGCATGACATTCTAGAGAATTACTCCTTGCCTACTTTTTCTAAAATCAAGAATTTTCTGAGAAGTCCAAAAATTGTTTTCAGCTTAACCAAAAGCGGTTTAAAAAAAAGCATCCCATTCCTGTGACCTCTAGAAGAATTATTTGTGCACTGCCCTTTTTACTTCTTTCAATCTTTTTTTTTTTAACACTGCAAAATAGCTAGCTGAAAAATCTTGGACTATTCTTTTGGCAGTCACAATACAAAGGTGTTCAATAACCATAGTGTATAAGTTATTTATTATTCTGTTTTAGTGAATCATGATACATTACTTATCCCTTTAATAATTATATAAAACTGAAATAAAATATGATCTTTACTATGTAATACTAAATACTTTACTAAGAAAATCAAAATAAAAAACATAAAACTTTTAAACTTGGCTACGGAGTTTGGAGAGGGGAATATAAAGACCTACAAAATCAAAAATTGTGCAAGAATTTTTTTCATTGATTAATTTGTTTCTTTGGCCTTGCTGGGTCTTAGCTGTGGCATGTGGGATCTTCAATCTTTGCTGCAGTGTATGGGATCTAGTTCCCCAACAAGGGATTGAATCCAGGCACGTTCACTGGGAGCTCAGAGACTTAGCCACTGGATCACCAGTGAAGCCCCTATATAAGAGTTTTTAAATCATATATGATAAATAAAAATTATATTGTCTACTGGAAAAAAGAATATGTTTTTCACTTCTGTAAATTAATTAAAATAAAGACATTCCTGATGGCAAAAATAATAGTAATAATAATAATCACAGTATGTAGCAGCTAGAAGTGAACTAACCACATGCCTCCCCCTCTCAACTCTCATGGGCATGCTGTCTTTCAGTTGTGTCCAGCTGTTTGTGACCCAGGCTCCCCTGTCCATGGAATTTTCCAGGCAAGGATACTGGAGTGGGTAGTCACTCCCTTCTCCAGGGGATCTTTCTGACCCAGGGATCGAACCAGAGCTTCTGCTGTAAAAAGGGTCACCCCCAAACATATTGTGATTTGAATATTGCTTAGCTATTTCTTTTTATTTAGGTGTATATAGGCCTCTCAAGTAAGTTACACCTCTCTCAAAGGCAGTCTCCTTCAGCATACACTGATTTGTAATCCCCCAAGAGTACAATGATACACATTTTAAAAGTGGAAACTTATGAGGAATAGTTTCAAAAGATGCCTTAATCATCATTTCAATCTCTTCCCCAAAAAACTGAGAATTATAGCTTTTAAAACTACTTGTAATGCTGGGTGATTTGTAGTCTGTCATTTCCTCTATCCAGGGGACAAAGAATTTGAGAGGTTGTGAGTTGCAGAAAGTGTATGAGTTTTCATTGTTTGCATTACTGTAGCTCTTAATTACAGTAATCATTTTCACAAATGGGCTTTGTTTTCTGCTCTGGCTCCTTGGCTTTTGGCAGGCTGCACCGGGCAAACACCTGTTGTCTGGTTATACAGAGAAACACCTGTCAGTAGAGCCACTAAATGCTCACGTAGAGACTGTCATCTGGGTCTTGGGAACCTTTGCTATTGTCAGAAAAAAGGAAAGAGCACCTGCTTAGGGCCCGGGAGAGTTGAATGATGGCTTACTGACTTCTGACAGAGGACGTCGATGAATCCCTTCCCCTTTCGCTACCTACTCCCCAGAAACGCAGCCTGGGGCCACAACATCTGTTAGTGAGTGAATGAATGTGGCCAGATTCGAGGAAAATTCCTTTCCAACGGAGAGTAGTTTAACAGCTATGAGTGCTTTGCGGCATCAAACTGTAAATGGCTTTTATGGATGAATATCCAGCTGATGAGGCGGAGGAAGGGAAGCAAGAAGAACAGGGAGAGGTTGGAGAGAAATGTTGAGAGAGCAAAACAAAGTAGGACAAAGAAAGTTTTTCCATATGTAACCTCCTTGAGAAAAATCACCATTTTGAGCACATTCATGGTACGGCACTGCATTTGTGTAGAGACAGGTATATTGAGCTTAATAGACTTCACTGGAAAAAGTCAGTGTCAATTCCTGAGCTTATTAATTATTTGAGCTTCCCTGGTAGCTCAGACGGTAAAGAGTCTGCCTATAGCGCAGGAGACGCGGGTTCGATCCTTGGGTCTGGAAAATCCCCTGGAGAAGGGAATGGCAACCTACTCCAGTATTCTTGCCTAGAGAATTCCAAGGAGAGAGGAGTCTGATGGCTACAGCCCTTAGGGTCTCAGAGTGGGACATGACTGAGTGACTAATACACTCATTAATTATTCTTTGACAGTTTAGTTTAGATATGGTTATGTCCATGCACAAAGAAGGAAGAGAATGAAATGACACAAAGGTTTGGGTAGGAGAGAGGAGATAAAAAGCTTACGTTTTTCAAAGATGGATTTTAACACCAATATTTATTTTTAGTTTTGCTAACCTCTTGTTCCCCATCTTTAAGATAAATAGAAATACATGCCAGCTCAAAGAAATGTCTTGATCCTGCCTCACCTGGTGAAAGATCACCCAGAGATCTGGGGAGCATAAGAATGGGGCCATCGAGCCTTTTCATTTGCATGCTTTTCCAGTTGGAACTCTTTTCCACAATATTCTGTGGGAGGAGCCGTCAGCCTTAAATTCTTCTTCCAGACAGATTTTGCTTCTCTCTTCTGTCCCACTATCTCTCACAAATACATTCTCCTTTCCCTACAATATGACTTTTCCTAGTCTCGGAGCTATCTTGGCATTAGATACAAAGAGGAAATGGGGGTGGATGAATAACATTGTAGGTAAGAAAAGCAGACAGGAGAAATCATTACGAGAAATTTTAATCTTGGATTCACTCTAAATTTTCCTCTTTCCTGCACTCACTATATGCAATCCATCAGGACCTCCTTTTGGCTTTATCTTCCAAATATAGGCAGAAGCCACCCACTGCTTACCATCTCTGTGGCAACCACCCAGGTATAAGCCATCACCATCTCCCCAAAGACCCCACCTTTAATCTTTCCACCCTTTCAATTTATTTTCAATGCAGGGTAGTAATCGTTTTAAAAAGAAAAGTCACTGTTTGCCACTCCTCTCCTTACAACTTCAATCACCTCTCATTTCATGCCTAAAAGAAAAGCTAAACTCTTCCCAGGGGACTTCCAGCTCCTAACTGAACTCCAGACTCACTTCGTTCAAGCTACACTTGCTGCCTGGCAGTTCTCAAAGCTTAGCAGTGGCACCTTCACCTTAGGTCATTGACCAAGGTCACCTTAGGACATTCACCAAGGTCACTTCCTCTGTAACTACCATCCAGTATATTTGTCTAACTCTGTCCCCTCCTCTGGAATCAGGATTACAGGGAGAAATATCAACAACCTCAGGTACGCAGATGACACCATCCTTATGGCAGAAAGCAAAGAAGAACTAAAGAGCCTCTTGATGAAAGTGAAAAAGGAGAGTGAAAAAGTTGGCTTAAAACTCAACATTCAGAAAACTAAGAGCATGGCATCTGTTCGCAACACTTCATGGCAAATAGATGGGGAAACAATGGAAACAGTGATAGACTTTATTTTTGGGGGCTCCAAAATCACTGCAGATGGTGACTGCAACCATGAAATTAAAAGACGCTTGCTCCTTGGAAGAAAAGCTATGACCAACCTAGAAAGTGTATTAAAAAGCAGAGACATTACTTGGCCAACAAAGGTCTGTCTAGTCAAGGCTATAGTTTTTCTAGTAGTCATGTACGGATGCGAGAGTTGGACTATAGAGAAAGCTGAGTGCTGAAGAATTGATGGTTTTGAACTGTGGTGTTGAAGAAGACTCTTGAGAGTCCCATGGACTGCAAGGAGATCCAACCAGTCCATCCTAAAGGAAATCAGTCCTGAATATCCATTGGAATGACTGATGCTGAAGCTGAAGCTCCAATACTTTGGCCACCTGATGCGAAGAACTGACTCGTTGGAAAAGAAGACCCTGATGCTGGGAAAGATTGAAGGCAGGAGGAGAAGGGGATGACAGAGGATGAGATGGTTGGATGGCATCACCGACTTGATGGACGTGAGTTTGAGCAAGTTCCGGGAGTCGGTGATGGATAGGGAGGCCTGGCATGCTGCAGTCCGTGGGGTTGCAAAGAGTCAGACACGACTGAGTGAGTGAACTGACTGACTGAACTGTCTCCTCCTTCAAGGTTTTGCTCATATGGTTTCTTCTCAAACATTACCTGACCATCCTCTACAAAATTACACCCTTCATATTCGATAGTATTCACTCTGCTTTTCTTTTTAATTTTTTTCATAGCAGCTATTTGTTTAACAAACAGTTCTCTGGCTCTTACTCTCAGCCAGGCATTCTTGCCAGGTATTAATTCATTTCATGCATATAGCAGCCTTATGGAGTAGGTGACGTTGTCTTGTCTATTTTATAGTCATAAGAAAACTGGGGCACAGAGAAGGTAGCTAACTTATCCAAGTCACACAGCTAGGAAGTGGTAGAGCTGAGGTTCAAACTCAGTCTGATTCTAGGAGCAATACCCTTACAACTGTGCTTGAAGTACTTATCACTTTCTAATACACTATACAATATACTTCTGTGTTGTGTTTATTTACTTGTTTCACTCTGCTAGCATGTAAGCTCCACAATGGTAAGGATCTTCTGTTTACAGATATTTATCATCCACTTAGAATGATGTTTGACACATATTGTGGGTGCCCAATAAATATTTGTTGAAAGAATAAATAAACTTAATGACTGACAGTCTGCTCCCCAGCTTGAGATACTTTATTCTGGGCTCATTACTAAAACATCCACTTCTCAGTTTATCCTCCAGGGGCTTCAGGGAGAGTAGAACAAGGAGAAACAGCATTCTAGTTCAGATATTTTATTTCACCGTATAGTTTTTGAATGAGAAAAACAGCCTCAGAGATGCTATTATTTCCCTCTGATTTTTTCACTTTGTTTCCTTTACAACTCCACCTACCCCTCTCCACCCTAGACAGGAGAGGAGAGAAGGAAGGAAAGAAATAAGGGTTCATTCTTGGTTTTACACACACATGCTAAACGCCAGTTAGCCTTTTGTTGTTGTTGAGTTGCTCAGTTGTGGCGGACTCTTCGCGACCCCATGGACTGCAGCACGCCAGGCTTCCCTGCCCCTCGCTATCTCCTGGAATTTGCTCAAACTCATGTCCATTGAGTCAGCACCAGTCTTACCAATGGGGAAGTAAAGTTTAGGCTTTAAACCTTACCTTCTCAAAGAATTTTGTAGTGATGACAATGCAAAGACAGAGAGATCAGGAGCCAGAAAGTGAGGATGGACTATGTGACAGTGAGACAGCAAGGCAACTGCCTCTTGTGTGTGTGTGTGTGTGTGTGTGTGTGTGTGTGTCTGTCTGTCTGTCTGTCTGTCTGTCTGTCTGAAACATTGCACAGTTTTTGGGATCTTACTTCCCTGACCAGGGAGGAAGCCCGGATCCACAGCAGTGAAAGTCCAAGTCTTAACCATTGGACCACCAGGGAATTCCTGCTGGCTCTCTGTGCTACAGAGAACAAAGCAAAGTAACCACATACATCCAGATTTTTAAAAATTCCAGCACAGCAGAGTGGAAGCCTGCAGTGCTTCAAAACTCAGCTCGTTTTGTAAAGACAGTAGGAGCAGTGGTGAGAAAGATCTCTCATGAGAACAAATTATTCTCTAATTCTAATTCCAGAGCTCACCTCCACATGTAAACACACACACACACAAGGTAAATAGTGTGATGAATCAAACCTTAGAGCCTCATTTTCACTCTCTGTAAAAATAGAGGTAATAATTTCTGTTTTGGTGTCCTTTGTTTTGAGAAGTAAATAAAAACACAGGTGTGGCTGTAAAAGTGAAATTAGTATGCAAACTTAATTTATAATTCAAATTATACAATTATAAAAATTAGAACTTTTTATGTTAAATTTGTCAAAATAATGCATTTCCTTAACATACAAAAAATCTAACAATGTATGAAATAAAGATATTTTAATCAACTCATCCTGCCTTTGGAAAAATGCAGATAGTAAAATGAATCAATTTAACACATTTGGGTGTCATAATTTGTGACAGAAGAGCTGGGTCCAACAGCTTTTTACAAGGTTGGATTATGATTCCCTGTTGGTATTTCAGCAGCTGAAAGACAATTGTAGTGAACATTTGTGAATCATGAGATGAATGAGATTTATCGGCCTTATTCTAAGGAAAGCTAAAGGAAAGGAAGATAATCAAAGTAAAGAAGTCCAACCGGAGGACTTCCCTGGCTGTCCAGTGGTTAGGACACTGTGCATCCAGTGTAGGTGGCACCGGTTCGATCCCTAATCCGGGAACTAAAATCCCTCATACCATGCAGCATGGCCAAAAATAAATAAATCAGAAGCCCAATCTGTACTGGCCACTGTCTTCTTCAAATAGTGATCCTAATACTACTAACACTTCTAAGGCAGCGAGAGTTACTGGTGTGTCATCTTTTCTGACTCTCAGGCCTTTAGCAGGTACAGCAGTTTGCAAGATTGGAGAATTTGTCCAGATAACCTGTCCACCCTTTAAAGGAAAGGGAGTTAGTTTCAGATTTCCACATGCGAACACCTTGGTAGCAGATACTTTGACACAGAAAGCTACAAGTCTTCAAATCAAACAATAATCTCCCATAGATGGAGTTGAATAATCTCACAATGACTGAGGTCTCAGAGGGGATCACTTGGAACAAACTCTTTTTTCACCTCATCTTCTCCATAAGTAAAACTGAGATACAAACTAGTCAGCTTTAAGAGTTTTCCTTGTATACTAATTTCCTTTGATTAATTTTCAAAGATTTTTTTTTAGGGCTTTCCTGGGCAGTCCAATAGTTAAGCTTGTGCTTCCAATGCAAGGGGCACAGGTTTCAACCCTGCTTGGGAAATTAAGATCATAAATGTCTCTGTGGCATGGCCAAAAAAAAAAGAAATATTCTACAAAAAAAAAAAAAACGCCTTTTAAAAAAAAGTATTTTAGGGTCTTTTACTGCATTAAGCTTCATATATAATGTGTTTTGATTTGTTTGGAAAAAGATAAGCAACAAGATTGTAGGTGTACTATAACAAAGAAACTTAGGGAAAATTTGAGGACATGTCTAAGACCAAAGATTTTATTGATTTTTTTTTAAACAATATTTATTTGTTTAGGCTGGGCCAGGTCTTTGTTGTAGCATGTGGGATCTAGTTCCCTGACCAGGACTCAAACCCGGGGCCCCTTGCATTGACAGCATGGAGTCTTACCCACTGTACTACCAGGGAAGTCCTAGACTAAAGATTTTAAAGGCCAATGCATTGTAAGAAAAAAAAAAAAAAAAAAGAATCATGGAAGAATTGTCTATTTCAGTGGTAAAGACCACTCTTAGTTTATTACCAGGGTAAAGCATTTTAGAACATTTGAAATTGTCATTAACAGTATTCCCTTGGAGGGACTTTGCTGGTGACCCAGTGATTAAGAATCTACCTTCCAATGCAGGAGACGAGGGCTCAATTCCTGGTCGGGAAACTAAGAACCTACATGCCATGGAGCAACTAAGCCCCATGTGCTGCAACTGCAGAACATGGGAACTCTAGAGCCCATGCTCCGAAATACCAGAGCACAAATAAGTAAAAGCCCCAAGGCCTCAACAAAGAGCCCACAAGCTGCAATGAAGACCCAGTGCAGTTAAAAAATATATATATATATACATATATATATATATTACCTTTGCATTGATAATAAGGAAGTAGGGAACTCTTGCACCCTCCACTGCAACTGTTTTGCACCCAATCTGTTGCTACTAAAAGGAGGATTATTAAGGAAGCAAAATCTTGGGGACACTTTGGTTACCACTTCTTAAAGGGAATCACAGGAAACTACCTTCTGTGTAAATGCAGGGAACCAGGAAGTACAGTACTGAGGTCTTCATATGAATTGACACAAGATGCAGGCCCAACAGGAAGAAATTAGCACGCACCTAAACATCAGTCTTAAGGGCTGCTTGGGTGAATTAAGCAGCATTACTCCTCTCCACAACACACTTGACCTTGGCACATAAAACACACATTCCGTGTTCTGCACAGGCACAATGCGCCTAGCTCTGCAACCTGGAGCAAGTTTCTGAACCTCTCTGGGCCTCACTCTCCTCATTGGTGAAATGGTACCGGCAATAACCTCTGCCGCCAAGTGCTGTTTTGATTATTGGTATAAAAGCTAAGGAGCTAAGGCTTATAAACAAGCAGCACTACCCTTTCCTGGCACATTGGTTGCCTCAATACTGTTAACCATCAAAGTACAATCTCTCTGTTTCTCTCACATATTTCAGGTGAAATCATTTTGGAGGCTACAGAGCTTTATATTCTGATGCAAGTCAACAAATGCATCTAAATGGAACTTCCTTTTCTAAGTCAGATTTCTTCAATTCTGTGTAAGGAAAAGAAAATGTTCTTTATCCTGATGGGTAAAAATCGCAACAGATTTCCTATGTCATAAACATCAGAGACAGTGTCATCAGATGACACCCAGAGAAGTGCCAGGCCTCCGAGTTAACAACAATAGTACACAGTTTTGTGGGCTATGAAATAATAATCGCTCAAATCTTCCCATTACTGGAGTGGTGATATTCAGACACCTATATCATGGCTTCTTCCAGCGCGGGTAGCATATCTCTTCTAGATAACAGAGACACCTGTCACGTCATGCCAGAATAAAGCTTTCAAATGCCACTCCATTTGTTACGTCTGTATGTCACAAGAAATATTTTTCTTGCAGGAATTTTCCCAGCCTGTCTACATATTAGAGGCAGATTAAAGAGTCCTTCTTGGGTTAGAAACATAAAACATTCAAATAAAATCCAGTGCAAACAGTCCATTCTCCAGGGGAGGATTAGAATTTCCAGGAAGCACACATAACCCCGTGCACATTTCTGTGTTACTTGCTGTTTCCTAACATGAAGGTCAAGGAAGAACTGGACAACAGTAGTCCATGCTCTACTCTTGTTCTATTTTGGTTCTCTTTCTTTTAAAACTTGACATGTAGCAAAATTTCATTCTTTTTGGTGTACTGATCTCAGTTTTACAAAAGCATAGTATAGTAATCATCATCACAATCAAGACCTTCATTTAGTTGTAACTGGCTCTAAGATATATGTGAGAGTGAAAGTTGCTCAGTCGTGTCTGACTCTTTGCAACCCCATGGACTATAGAGTCCATGGAATTCTCCAGGCCAGAATACTAGAGTGGGTAGCCTTTCCCTTCTCTAGGGAATCTTCCCAACCCAGGGATCGAACTCAGGTCTCCTGCATTGCAGGCAGATTCTTTAACAGCTGAACCACAAGGGAAGCCCAAGATATAGGTAATGCAATGTAAATGATAACGTGTAACAGATTCAGTCCTTTAAATGGAAAACATGAAGAATGAAGGGGGAGAATATTAGAAGAAAGATACATGTGCTTCTGATTTCTAAAATAAGCCCACTACTTTCTATAATTTTCCTTAACTAATTTCTTCTCTTTTGTTCTTTTTTAAGAAAAGATGCTTAAAAACTGTTTTCTCTCAAGCGTGTTCCCTAATTCATCTCCCACTCAAATCTAGATTAGGTTCTCCCATGAGGGCCTGTGTTTTCAAAGTACCCCATTCTTTATGAAGTATTCTTACTTAGCACAATTGCATCTATACAGATTTTTCCTACATGACTTTTCAAGAGATAATTAGCCAAAGTCCATCTCCCGCACTGCGTAAGTGGAGAGTGTGATTCGGTCTCTCTTTCTGCCCTGTAAATAGGTTCATCTGTACCATTTTTTAAAAAATTCCACCTATATATGTTAATATACAATATTTGTTTTTCCCTTTCTTATATCACTCAGAATGACAGACTCTAAGTCAATCCACATCTCTACAAATGACCCAAGTTTACTCTTCTTATGGCTGAGTAATATTACACTATATACGTACCACATCGTCTTTATCTGTCCATCTCTCGATGGACACTTAGGTGGCTTCCATGTCCTGGCTATTGTAAATAGTGCTGCAGTGAACATTGGGGTACGTGAGTCTTTTTGAATCATGGTTTTCTCAGGGTATATGCCTAGTAGTAGGATTGCTGGATCATATGGTAGTTCTATTTTTAGTTTTTTAAGGAACCTCTCTACTGCTCTCCTTAATGGTTGTATCAGTAAGGGAAAGAAGAGAATGGGAAGAACTGGGAGATTAGAATTGACACATATACACACCCATGTATAAAATAAATAGCTGGTGGGGACCTGCTGTAAGGCACAGGAAGCTCAGCTTGGTGCTCTGTGATGACCTAGCGGGGTAGGATGAGCGGTGGGAGGGAGATCCAAGAGGGAGGGGATATGTGTATACATGTAGCTGGTTCACTTCATTGTATAGCAGAAACTAACACATTATAAAGCAATTGCACTGCAATTTATTAAAAAAAGTTTGTAAGCAGGGGAGGTAGTGTGGTTGGTCTTGCTAATCTCTCCAAAAATGGATTTCAACAATTTTTTTAGCCACTAGGATAAAATAAGTCTAATACTATTAAGTTTTTAACTGCACCAACTGTACCAATTTTCCTCTAAAGGTCAGGTAAAACCTATGTGAAAGTAAAGATCAGTCTGTATAGCTGAACATCAGCAGTAGGGTTTCTAAAGTACATAAAGTTAAATGAGACTTCCTCATATCAACTTTTCCCAACCAATAAGTGTCATGAGACCAGACCTGCCACCAGTCTCTCTTCTCCAATCAGTTACACTTTTTAGTAGCTTTCACTGGACAATCAGCTCTAAGCCAGGCTGGGCCACAGAGGTTGATCTAGGCTCAAACACTGGCAGGAAAGGCAACAGTTCATGCATGGGTGCATGCTAAGTGGCTTCAGTCAGGTCCAGCTCTTTGCAACCCTATGGACTATAGCCTGCCAGGCTCCTTTGTCCATGGGATTCTCCAGGCAAGAGTATCAGAGTGGGTTGCCATGCCCTCCTCCAAGGGATCTTCCTGACCCAGTCTCATGCATCCTGTATTGGCAGATGGTTTCTTTAACCACTAGCGCCACCTGGAAAGCCCAGAGAGACAGCTGAGATGCTAACAAAGATTTATTTCTTTCAATTTATCTTACTACAGAACCAGCAGACTTGTAGAGTAAGGCTTACGCACTGAAAGATGTTACAAGGGAATGTACGTGACTGACCATTTCTCCTTAGTTCCTCACTCTACTGTGTGCAAAGAGCTGTATTGGTTTATTCAATCCTTTAATAACAGATCAGGTAAGAGGAGACAAAAGCTATAAGCCTTTTATACTTTTAGGCTCTGGGGGAACAGGGCATTACCAGCAGCCAAGATCCTATCAAGGAGGAATGCTTGCTACTCCACAATTAGATGTTCTCAAGTTCTTTTTCTTATGTCTCCTTTGAATCTACAACAGCCTGGACATCCCCACCACGAACTCCATTCCAGAGGAAACTGTCTCTGGGATGTTTCCTATCTAGGGACCAACAATCTTTGGCCCCTAGTTGAATCCACATGATGCCCGTGATTGAGAATGTACTCAGGAGATACTTGTTGCCTAAGTGAAGAAAGGAGTGAATGGCTTCTGGTTCTGGCTCTGCCACCAGTCGACTCCATGGCTGACCATTACTTACTTTCTCCATATTACCAGGCTTTTCTCAACTGGTAAAATCTGCAAAAGCAATTAGGTTAGATAATCACTAAGAGTCTTTAAAAAACACAGAGAGAGATGTTACAAACTCACAAGATCAACAAGAAAAAGTCACTTGTCTTTACCTTATCTCAGGCTTTACAGACCAATAAGTGGCATGAGACCAGACCTGCCACCAGTCTATGATATTGCAGTTTGTTTCAAATAAACCATATTAAATAATGGGAAAAGTATATCTTAGTCCTGGTGATGCTGCTTGTTAGTATATGGTTTTGCATATTATGTAAACTGCATGGGTCATTTGTTTCTTGTATATAATCTTAGGAGAATTAGGATAGTTCTGACTTTTGTTTAATCACCGCCTAGATTAATCACAAACTAGGTTATTCTAGTTTTTTTAAAAAATATTTTTGCTTAAAGTTAGAAAATTTTGAATTGGTGTTATTTAAATGCCTAATTTCCAATGATTTCCTTTAAGTTTGTCAAGCTAACCAAGTCCCCTAAACTTTATAAAGGTGATAAATATTGTCAGAAAGAGTTATTTCTAAAAAAGACAACAGAGAGTAGATATAAAACTAGGAGAAACAAAGGACGAAGGAAAACTGATACCCCAGGAGATGGGGATCACTATAATTGCAGAAGGATTAGGATAAGGAAACATGATCACAGCATCCTTGCCTTGAGAAGAGGAAGAAGACTTTAACTTACAAGAGTGAATTAACATCATTTCTCTTCCATACCCTTCCCCTTTTGTTCTCTTTGAAACAACAGTTTTGATTTAAACAGAATGATTTTACTTCCCCCAGACACAAGCACCTTTCATTATTGCATTCTTTTAGCATTTGGAAAAGTGCCAAAGATCCATGATTCCTCCAGATTTTAACCACATTTCCAATGCTGTGCATCCAACAAGATATGACACATGGACATAATGGGTTCCTAGAGATTTAAAAAAATAAATAAATAAAACTTACTTTGTTACAATATCAAACCTCTCTTAGACTGACAAGACCACGTAGAATCAAAATATCTTTTATTATATTCATTCACGTTGTTTTTAATGACACTACTTCGCATCAGATGAAATAAAGGCATAAAAAACAGAACATGCCCTTATTCAGAGCAATCAGATTGAGGAAAAAAATAGGAGTGATCCTGGGGCCAAAAACTCAAGAGGGACCAAAAAATCTCCGAAAAGAAACTAGACCTGTAGGAAGTCACCTATGATTCATTTGAGGAAGAAAAATGTGGGGCGTTTTAAACAAAATTTCTGTTCAGTGAATTTTCTTAAGATCTCAGACTTAAAAAAAAAAAAAAACACTAAAATAGGAGAAGGAGCACAGAACAATGATAAATGTAAATGAATGGCAGAAAGAAAAATTGTTGAAAGGATGCAGAGCAAAATGGATCAAGACAATGGAAAGACTATACTTTGGGGGCGATGACACTAATTAATTTTTGACCTTCTAATGGATATCTTCAATGAATCTCCCAATGACTCCTAAAATGTTATGTGTCCTAAATATTAATATCATTCAATATCTTTATCTTAGATTTACTCAGAGTCTGAGACAAGGATTGGGTGTAGATAGTTTATTTAGAAAATGATACAGAACTGAGGAAAAGGCAAAAAAAAAAAAAAAAGGAGGGATAGATTATTGAACTGATTACCAGCATTAGTAACTGGGGCTCAGACTCACTGGAGACATACTGGGCACCATGTAGAACGTGCCTCAAAACTATCTGATAGAAGAAGGGGGAAGTTGGAGCAATTATCCATTGATTCCTTCTTCCTCCCGTTTCTAGGTCACATCAGCGTGCCTTAGAGGAAAGCCCTGGAGCAGAAAAGCAGAGGTGTACAACATTTCCCATTTGAGATGGGACCCTGGAGATACACAGGGAACTGCTTATTATAGCAATGCTGAAATTTGGGAAAAGGAGAGATGGTGCAGACCTCCACACTGTCTGTTAATGTCTCACTCCAGATTTCTCCTCTTCATCAGTGCTCAGTGCTCAATGCCTTCAGTTGTATCCAACTCTTAGCGACCCCATGAACCGTATCCCACCAGGCTCCTCTGTCCAGGGGTCTTTCCAAGCAAGAAGACTGGAGTGGGTTGCTATTTCCTCCTCCAGGGGAACTTTGCAATCCAGGAATCAAACCTGCGTCCCTGTGTCTCCTGCATTGCAGGCAGATTCTTGACCCCTGAGCAACCGGGGAAGCCCCTGATCCTCTTCATACATATTCAGTTTTTCCATTAATACAATCATCCTCCACCAAGCTGGAATGCTCTGAGTGATCATATCCCTTCCCATCCACCATATCTAATATTGAAGCTTGTTCCTTTCACACTTTTTTCTAACTGTGGTAAAACACACATAAAACAAAACCTAACCATCTTAACCATTTTAAAAGAATGTTAGTTCAAGCATCATTAAATACTGTCACACAGTTGTGAAGCAGACTTCTGGAGCTTTTTCATCTTGCAAAACTAAGCATTTATACCCATTAAACAACAGCACCCCTATTCCCTTTTCCTTTCATCCTTTTATGTCAGGAAACAGGTCACATGGGCACCCAAGACCTATCAACTAGGAATTCTTGCTACTTCACAGTTAACTGTTCCCAAGTTCTTTTTCTTACATCATCATCAGATATATAACAGTTTGCTCAAACAAACAAGATGAAGGTCATTTTATTTTTTTATTTAAAAGAATGCAACTTTTCATTGAAATATCATGAAAGAAAATTAGAAAATTATCAAAGCAGTGTGAGGAGAGCAAGTCACTTAACAATTCTTAACACTCAGCCATACTCACAGTCATTTTGATCTGTTTATTTTCTTTTTGGGGGGCTTCCCAGGTGGCACTAGTGGTAAAGAATCTGTCTGCCAATGCAGGAAACACAGGAGATGGAGATGTGGGTTCAATCCCTGGGTCTGGAAGATCCCCTGGAGTATAAAATGGCAACTCATTCCAATATTCTTGCCTGGAAAATTCCATGGGCAGAGGAGCCTGGCGGGCTACAGTCTATGGGGTCACAAAGATATGGATATAACTGAGAATAAGCACACTTTCTTTGAACAAGTGTATTATTTTTACATAGTTGTTTTTTCTTTTTGCTTTCCTGTCTTCTTTATTTTTAAAATTTACTTATTTAAAATATTTATTTTTGTTTATTTTACTGTGCCAGGTCTTAGTTGTGGCAAGTGAGGTCTTTAGTTGCTGCATGTGGGATCTATTAATAGTTCCCTGACCAGGGATCAAACCCTGGCCCCCTGCATTGGGAGTGTGGAGTCTTAGCCCCTGAATCACCAGAAAAGTCCCTTGTTTTAATTATACTATATGTGCAGTTTAGTTCCTTTTCAAATTTTAACATGATGAACACAGTCAATCTGAAAATGGAGAATGATAAAGCCCTACATTTAGCCTTAAAAAGTCAGTTGCTCAAGGACAAGATAGATGTGGCAGAGACTCTTACATCATTTGCATTAAAACATTCACACACACGACATAAGTGAAAGACCTTGGGACTGTTGTGTTGCATTGTTCAGTCACTCACTCGAGTTTGACTCTTTGCGACCCCATGGACCGCAGCATCACACTTCTCTGTTCTTCACCAACTCCCAGAGCTTGCTAAGACTCATGTCCATTGAGTTGGTGATGCCATCTAACCATGTCTGTTGTCCCCTTCCCCTCCTGTCTTCAATCTTTCCCAGCATCAGGGTCTTTTCCAACAAGTCAGCTCTTTACATCTGGTGGCCAAAGTATTGGAACTCAGCTTCAGCATCAATCCCTCCAACCATCCAATGAATATTCAGGATTGATTTCCTTTATGATTGACTCCATTTTAAATTTGGATTGAAATTGGGAATACATCCAAGTAAATGTCAAAAAATTATTAACTCCAGAAGAGGTGTAATCTTTTCAACTCTATTTTCTATGATAAACATCCTCAGATCATTCAATCAAATAGTAATATTCTCAGATCTTTTTTACCATATTGGCTGTGATTCTCTGGCTCTATTTTAAAATAATGTTCCCAATTCTTTTGGGATTGTTAGTTTGCCACAATCTCAGTGTAAATTTCCATTGAATCAAGTCTTCTCAAAATCAGTTGCAATATCGAGATACTTTAAGAAAGTACAGATAACTGTTTACCAAGCAGAAGAACATATTTCAAAATAGAGCCAGAGAATCACAGCCAATATGGTACAAAAGATCTGAAAACATTATTATTTTATTGAATGATCTGAGGATGTTTATCACAAAAAATAGAATTGGAAGAACTACACCTCTTTGGGAAGTTATAACTTTCTGACATTTACCTTGATGTCACAATTTCAATCCAAATTTAAAATTGAGTACTTAAAAAAAAAACAAAGATTTTATTGCCATAATTTTATTAGAGTTGAACAATTAACAGGATTCTTAATGATGCATGTATGAAAACCGAGAGTCCTTTAGGTATAAATTTATCACTGTGACTGGGAAAATTAATGTATTATTTCCACACTGGAAGAAATCCTAGAAGCAACTTCAATTTCATGTACATTTATAGATCAGCATAGAGTTAGATTCACTTTTAAAAATATGTTTTATGTTTTTAGATATTAGATAATTTAAATTTTAAAAAGAATACAAGCTTATTCAAATATAAAAGACCTATGTTTTCTCTTTTTAATTGATCAATGTTGGTTTGTAGTATATTCTTCCATGCTATTTCAAACACATGTCCCCAGATATATGTATTTGGGTTGTTTTTCTGATTGTTTTAAGAAATGAGATCTTATAGTGTACATGGTTGTGCTTCCCTGATGTAAAAATATGCTGAGGGCAGCCATCTTAGGCTAGATCAATACATATGAATCTAATTCATCCTCTTAAATAATCACTCTATATTCCATAGTATCAGGAGAATAAATACATATTCTTCTATGGTTATTTCAGTTGTTTCCAGTATTTTCTTAACTATAATTGCTTACAATGCAAAACATTCAGATGTACCTTTGATTTTATTTCTGTGGGATAACTGGGTCAAAGGTTATGAGCAATTTTTATTTGAATGTATATTACCAGATCACTTATCAAAAACCTATCTATCTCTCCACAGACCCCTCAGCACAAAACTCTTGATTCTTCACTTTTACAAATCACAGATATCCTGGATTTTACATTTACACCTTTGATTGTTTTGAAAGGGTTGCTAATGAGATTGGACTATTTTGTATCAAATGTTCTAGAACATAATGTAAGTGAAACTAGCTTTTGGCTTGATGTAATTTTTCTAAAATGAGAGCATTTCCTAAATGAAATAGACTGCCATTTTAAGAGATCAGTTTCTAGAAGCTGTGCTTTGGAAATAACCTGCTTATAATAATCCTTACATGTACCTAATAGTTTATTGCTTGCATAACATGTTCATATCACTTGATTTCTATTGATCTTTGGGTCTCTATTAATCTATTATTCTATAGATATGCAAGTTTTTAAGAAATCTTGTTTTCTGAAAATTTGTTAATCTCTAATATACTCACTCATTTTCCTTCCATCTCTCTCATCCCCAGTTTTCACTTTGGCACTTTGGAAAAAAAACAGACTATCATGGTGCACAACCTGTCACCCAGAAGTATGCCGTATAGCCATCAACATCCTAATTGTGTATCTTTTACAGATCATATACCAACTTAATATTCACCTTAAAATCTAAAAGCTTAATTCACACTTACCTATAAACATAATGAAAGTGAAAGTCACTCAGTCTTATCTGACTGTTGGTGACCCCCATGGACTATACAGTCCATGGAATTCTCCAGGCCAGAATACTAATGTGGGTAGTCTTTCCCTTCTCCAGGGGATCTTCCCAACCCAGGGACTGAACCCAGATCTCCTGCGTTGCAGGCAGATTCTTTACCAGCTGAGCCACAAGGGAAGTAGACACGAGATGGCTCTTTGGTTTTGACTTATCTCTATACTCTAGCCAATGTCAGTAATGCTGAAACCAGACTTTGGCAAAATATCCCTCCCTTTGTCTCCCTATAGCTCAATTTTGGTATGAGAATCAAAGAAGAAGACTTCAAAAACAAGCTTAATGGAGGAGTTTGAATGAATAGCTGACTGGTAGAGGTTGCAGTTCTTAGAAAGCTGGCGGTGGAGGAGGGGGCGGTGGGGAGAGTTCTAGAACAGTAAGCAGCACAGACCTCAGAGCTTGGTGGTTGAATGTCTTGGCAACAATGAGAGTGAGTGTACTCTCTCAAGGACAGACGACATTCTATTTCCCAGACGTCACGGCTTGGTTGTGTCACTGTCCAACAGCAGCCACTGATTAGAAAAAAAATATTCTTCCTCCTTTGCAGGAGCATAGCCAGCCCTGAAGGCAGTAGGAGAGATGTTGGCAAGGTACCGGAACAGGTGGCCGCAGCAGGTGTGATAGGCGAGAGATGACAAGGGCACAGAGCGTGCTGCTGGCAAGCTGTCGGGAACCAGAGTTCAGGAAAGACTGATCGCGGAGTCAGCGGCAGGGGGATAGAGAGCCGGGCAGAACAGACTGTCATAGCAGGATGGCAGGTACCTCCTGAACAAACAGGAAATGGGACGAGAGTGGGAGTGGTGGCCTGCAGCCCCAAACTGGCTTGAGGGGATCACAGCAGGATGACAGAGAAGCCAGTGGTACCCCAGCAGACGTGTGAGTCGCCCAGAGCTCCCGCCAGAAGGCAGTCGCCACGCAGCAGCCACAAAGCTAGAAGAAGACAAAGAGAAAGGGACTTTAGTCATACTTCTGTTTTTCATCAATCATTGATGTTTTGCTTTTTTTCTACTCAAGGAGTCACGATTTGAGAGGCACATCTGGGCATCCCCAAGTGCTCTAAGAACCCAGAGTTCTGAGATTGAGCCTCAGAGATTAAGCATCTTGTTATGGCCCCAATTCTATCTGCTCTGTAGCTGTGTTGAGACCAGATATCAAGATGGCTAATTGCAGATGATTACAAAACAGTACAATTCAATTGAGTAAATATTCACAGATGCCAAAACATTGTGTTAAAAGTCCTATAACATAAGGAGTCACTGAGGACTGCTATTAGGCCGCATTTGGATTCTGCCTTGTCACTACATAGCTATATGGTAAGATGACATTTTAATTCACTGTGATAGAATTGCATCAATGTTTTATCATGTTTGTTTTAACAAATTGTCTCACATGAAAGGATGTTCCTCCAGGATTCCAAAGTGTCAGTCCTGCTGAGGAGACAGTTGAGTTGCAAATCAGAGTTTAATTTAAGTACTGTACAATATATTATGTTTTCTGATACACTTAATAATTTTTAAATGGTGGGTTTTTTTTAATGTTTTTAAATGGGCTTCCCTTGTGGTTCAGCTGGTAAAGAATTGGCCTGCAATGCAGGAGATCTGGATTTGACCCCTGGGTTGGAGAAAGGAAAGGCTACCCACTCAAGTATTCTGGCCTGGAGAATTCCATGGACTATATAGTCCATGGGGTTGTAAAGAGTTGGACACAACTGAGCGAACTTCACTTTCACTTCACTTTTTAAAATGTCAACCTACTGGTATAAGATAGGTTTATTCTTTTGAACCGTGGTGCTAGAGAAGACTCTTGAGAGTCCCTTGGACAGTAAGGAGATCAAATCAGCCAATCCTAAAGGAAATCAATCCTGAGTATTCATTGGAAGGACTGATGCTGAAGCTGAAACTCCAATACTTGAGCCACATGATGCGAAAAGCCAACTCACTAGAAAAGACCCTGATGCTGAAGACAGGAGGAGAAGAGGACAACAGAAGATGAGATGGTTGGATGGCATCACTGACTCAATGGACATGAGTTTGAGCAAGCTCTGGGAGATGGTGAAGGACAAGGAAGCCTGGTGTGCTGCAGTCCATGGGGTTGCGAAGAGTAGGATATGACTGAGCGACGGAACAAGAGCAACATTCCGTTCAAAAGTTTTTTCTTAGTGTTTATTTTGTATCAGGTGCTCTTCTAGGTACTTGAAATGTTATACTAAATAACAACACAAAACAACTGAGACCTTTATTGAACTTTCATCACAGTGAAGGGAGGATAATGATAAATAAACCACTAAAATCTTAATCATAGTAAGCAAGATAGAGATATTTGTTTGAAGGATAGAATATTGCTTTTTTAATATAGAGTATTCAAGAACAATTTTGACAAACTGCCATTGCAGAGAGATGAAGCAAACTGTGCAGATATGGAGGAAAAAATATTCTGAAAAAGACCTGCTTGACACAGTTCAGGTAGATCGAGGAGGCCAATGTGATATAAACAGAGAGAGAATGAGTTACAGGAGAACAAGTAAAAGAGGAAAGTGAAAGTCACTCAGTCCTGTCCAACTCTTTGTGACTCCATGAACTGTAGCCCACCAGGCCCCTCAGCCCATGGAATTCTCCAGGCAAGAATACTGGAGTGAGTTGCCATGCCCTTCTCCAGGGGACCTTCCCAACCCAGGGATCGAACCCAGGTCTCCAGCTTTGCAGGCAGATGCTTTACCATTCAAGCTACCCAGGAAGCCTTCGGTTAAAGAGGAAAGGGATGCTTATTGTGTGACCCTACAGATGATGGAAAGGATTGTGAATTTTATTCTGAGAGATAAGGGAAACTGTGGAAGGTTTCTGAGCAAAATTACATGATCTGACTTAGTTTTCCAGAGAGTCACTCTGGCTCTTGGGTGGACAATAGACTGTCAGGGACACAAAGGTCAAAGTTGGAAGTTCTGTTAGAAGGCTATTGAAATCATCTAGTGCTGAGATGATGTGGTTGAACTGTGGTATTTGCAGTGAAAGAAACTGAAGTGTTTGGATGCTGGATACATTGTGAAGATAGAGCAGCAGGAGCTGATGGAGATGGATAGAATGTATGGAGCACAATAGAAACATTGTAAATGTACTTCTCTCTTTTATCTCTCTGAGTATAAGAGCTTTATGAAGTTGGGGACTTCCCTGATGGTCCAGGGGCTAAGACTCTATGCACAGGGCCTTGGATTTGATCCCTGTTCAGGGAACTAGATCCTGCATGCTGCAACTAAAGACCCTACATGCCATAACAAAGGTCAGGAAAGGCCAAACAAATCAGTATGGCCAAATAAATTAATTTAAAAAAAAAAGAACTTTACCAAGCTGACCTCAAATATACAAGTGGCTTAAAGGGAAACTAATGGTAAGAGTTTACTAGAAAACATGAAGAAAAAGGGTAAATTAACATTTATTTATGACATGGAGAATAGGATTGGGAAGCAGGGTTGGTTAGGAATAGCTCTGTAAAATGGGCTACTGTTGTGATAGGCCAGGGTTCCTCAACCTCAGAAAAGTTTCTTTGTTTTGGGGAGACTGTCTTGTGCATTATGTTAATAAGATGTTTAACAGCATCCCTAGCTTCTACATAGCAGCACCTCACCTAAAGTGCGGTGCCCCTAAAAAAATCTCCATATACTGTCAAATATCTCCTGGAGGGAAAAGCCACTGTTAGTTGAGAACCACTGTTGTAGAAGATTTCATAAATTTCCTTTAGTCACATTTAGTATGGGCTTCCCTGGTGGCTCAGATGATAAAGAATCCGCCTGCAATGCGGGAGACCTGGGTTCGACCCCTGTGTTGGGAAGATCCTATGGAGAGGGGAATGGCAACCCACACCAGTATCCTTGCCTGGAGAATCCACATAGACAGAGGAGCCTGGTGGGCTACAGTCCATGGGGTCTCAAAGAGTAGGACATGACTGAGCGATTAAGCACAACACCATTTAGTATATCAAGCCATTCCTGAAGAACTTATTAATACATGATAGAACCTTTCAAAGGATGGAGAATATATCCTTTTCACCTAGAGTAGCTAAGCCATAAAAAAGAATATAATCTGAATAGAGGGGGAAATGTACAATTGGGCAAAATCTCCCTCACTTTATTTAAAGCAATAAAAATATGCTTCCACTTTTTCTCCAAGTATCATCCTCTGTAAGTAAATGTACCCAGAACAGTGCATGGATGTGTGCTAAGTCGTTTCAGTCCTGTCTGACTCTTTGCAACCATATGGAAGGTAGCCCATAGGGTTCCTCTGTCCATGGGATTCTCCAGGCAAGAATACTGGAGTGCGTTGCCATGCCTTCCTTCAGGGTATCTTCACAACCCAAGGATCCAACCTCCATCTCTTACTTTTCCTGCATTGGCAAGTGGGTTCTTTAGCACTGGTGCCACCTGGGAAGCCCACCCAGAACACTGCCTAACATGTTAAAAGCAAAAAAATATACTTAGAATTAAAAAAGAAAATCCTCCAGAAGTAAATAATTTATTAATTATTTAATAGTACTTCAACTATTTAAAGACAGTTATCCTGTCTTATCTGGTTTCTTTTGAGTTAATCATTCCTAATTCCATCAACCACTTTTACATATTGGCAAATTTTGCTATGAATCATTTTTATGGGGCCATGGAAGCTAAAACATAAGGCTTCTTTTTTTCTATAAGCAAGAGAATATATCCTCAGGGCTTCTTAACACACTTAACAGGCATTTAAGACATTGACAATATCCACAATTCTGTTTCTTTCATGAATGCATAACTATCTTTTAATATCCCTTTTTGGCCTCTTACAAAACTAGGGGCACTCACTTCTACATTGCTAGTGGCAAGCCAAGATCCACTATTGTTGTTTAGTTGCTAAGTTGTGTCCAACTGTTGCGATCCCAGGGACTATACCGGGCCAGGCTCCTCTGTCCATGGAATTCTGCAGGCAAGAGTACTGGAGTGGGTTGCCACTCCCTTCTCCAGAGGATCTTCTCAATCCAGGGGTTGAAACTTTATCTCCTGCATTGGAAGGCGGATTCTTTACTGAGTTACTAGGGAAACCCCAGATCCACTATAATGACTCATAATATTCAAGCAGTATAGATCACTGGAACTGCCTAACAGTGGGGACACCAGCCTCTAACCTAAGCTCTAAGATAATGGTCAGTATGACTTTTACTTGGTGACTTAAATAACTGATGTTTCTTCTTTTTAACAGTAACCGTATCTTTTCACCTGTATCCTGTAGGGGCAACATGGTAGTCAGTTCAGTTCAGTCGCTCAGTCTTGTCTGAGTCTTTGTGACCCCGTGGACTGCAGCACGCCAGGCTTCCCTGTCCATCACCAACTCCCGGGGCTTGCTCAAACTCATGTCAGTGATGCCAGTATGAAATGGCAACATGGTAACTACTGCCTAAAAGGATCAGAAGAAGTAAGTTGCGACTTTTCTCTGGTGGGGCGGTGGCTAAGAATCTGCCTTCCAATGCAGGGGAGGCAGGTTCGATCCTTTATCAGGGAACTTAGATCCCACATGCCACCAGGCAGCTAAGCCTGAAGACACATCTAAAGAGACGCCCATATGCCACAATGTAGACCCAATGCAGCCAAAAATAAAAAGAGAGAAAGAAAAGAAGTAAGTAATGATTGAAAGGATTCCAGTAGAAGTTATGGGAAATTGCCAAAGGAAGAAAGGGGAGAACATGCTAAGAAAAGAAGTTAATAGCCACAGAAAGGAAAGGGCAGGGGGAGAGAGAGAGGGAGAGAAACAGCTGGAAAGTAGCCAAAAAGTATAGGATAGGAATCTATGCTTTCCCCTTCTCTTTCTTGGGAACTGGCAACCCCTAGTCAGCTATACCAAATGGAAGGAAGGAGTGGTGAGGGGAGGGTATGGAAGGACCTGAGGGTAGAGAAACTGAACACTTGAGAAAGGAAAAGGAAGGAAAGTGAAACCAGGGAGAGAGGAAGTGTGAAGGTTCAAAGGTATTCCAAGAATTAGAGAGTCCTTGCTGAAGGAATGGAAAGCAAGCAGAAGGAAAAGAAATCTGAATTTAAAATAGAAATCGGTCATCAGAATAAAATGCAAAGAAGGCAGCAAGCAGTAAGACCTTTGTTAGAACTTACCTAAGAATAGAAAACTTAGAGCCTCTATCAAATTATTACAAATTATAGAGACATATTTATACATCATATAATTATAGATATTATATAATATATACACATAATTTCCATGAGAGTTAACTGGATGCTATAGTCAGAATTAGAATGCATTTTGGATTCTACTAACTACGCTGTTATATGAACAGGGAATGTTGGTTCACTTGACCAACAGTGAAAGCTGAATGGTTTTCCAAATTCTCTTCAGATATTGCTATGGTAAGAAAGAATATTTTACAGCAACTTTGATTTCAAGAATGAATATATGTCATTTAAATTTTGGAAGGAGAAAATGTATGAAATATTTTCAAGGAAACTGAGGCATGGGTCTAGTTTTGTGATATGTTTGTATCCATGTTTTAGAACAATGGAATAGCGAGTTCTGCTCAGCAGCAGTGTGGCCTTAGTCACTACGTTGTATACTAGTCTCTGTGACCCCACGGACTGGGGTGCCAGGCACCTCTGTCCGTGGGATTGTCCAAGCAAGAATACTGGAGCAGGTTTCTATTTCCATCTCAAAGGGGTCTTCCTAACCCAGGAATTGAACCCTGAACCCTCATCTCCTGTGTCTCCTGCATTGGCAGGTGGGTTCTTTACCACTGAGCCAGTTGGGAAGCCCACTAGAGGCCACCGCACACACACACACACACACACACACACACACACACATACACACACACATACGCACACACTCACATACACACACACATACACACACTCACACACACACACGCTCACTCACACACACACACTCACACACACACACACACACTGACACACACACATACACACACACACTCACACACACACCCACTCACTCACACACACACACTCACACACACACACACACTCACACACACACACTCACATACACACACTTCCACACTCACACACACACACACACACTCACACACACACACACTCACACACACACTCACTCACACACACACTCACTCACACACACACACTCACACACTCACACACACATACACACACACACACATACACACTCACACACACACACACACACCCTGGCCTGACTGGGCACACTCTACATGTGACCTGTAAAATAAGCTCAGGGCAAGTTTAAAATGTATTTACTATAAAGTTATTCTATTGTGCTTCTAGACTGTGACTAACCGTAGGAGCTCTAGTTCTCTGTTCTCCTACCAAACATGTTTTCTGCTGTACTTGACTAAGTCTACAGTGTGCTTGAGTGAATGAATGAAGTGCCCTGCGCGAAGCAAGTGAGGGGCCCTGCTCTGCGGTTCTGTGGTGACCTCATACGGCTTATGGCAGAAACCTGTCGGGGGTTTATACTGATCTGCCAATGCCAAGAGACACCCAATATCTCCCTCAGGAACCGACCAGAAATGGGCAAAGCGTGTGGACCAAACTCCCCTTTCTCAGTCAAACTTTTTGGTCTCTTTGACCATTTCATAACTTCTTGGAAATCAGAAGCACTAATCTATCTGTCGCACCATAGACTTTCAACGGACTTATGATCTATGCTGTTACTGTGTACTCTTACTTAGATCCCAAACTTGGATTGGTAGTCAGGAAGCACGTAACCTCGCTAGGAATTGAAAGTTTGGAAGTTAGATAGAGCTCTATCTCCAAGAACATCTCTGAGGTTAAAGGTTACTCAGATTGGAACTACAATGGCTTTTTTCCTTTGGTAACACTGGCTCTTAGTGGACCAGAGGAAGCTATTATACTGGTGTGGTGATGCTTGGAAGGAACATCTCAGTTTTATGTTCGTATCAGTCTTATTGTGGTCAGAAATATACTCAGGGTCGTGCACAGGTACTCAGGTGACGAATGGTGCCCCCAGCGGTCCTAGCCTGGGAGGCACTCCAGAAGGTTACTTTGCACCCTGGGTGGCATCAGAGGCAAGCAAGGTTTTAATGGTGAGGAGCTGGACGTCCGTCAGGGATGCCATCAGGTCTACCCCGTGCATCCCTACCCCGTCTCGGTGGTAGAACCAGGAGGGACAAGTATGTCGTCTGCGTCAGTAAGGGACAGACTAAGTCCAACCAGGATAGGAAAGCTTTGGTGTAAAGTCTGTCTACACCCCCATCTAGAGCAGGGAGGGACGCCTCCAGTAGAAGGATGGCGCTGGTCGCATTTTTTCTCTCTTACTGATGGGAGCTAACATTCCAGCCTCACTCCTTTGAAATGTATCCTGAAAAACTGGGATAGATTTGATCCCCTGGGCTTAAAGAAGACACACCTGATCTTCCTATGTTATACTGCATGGCCACGGTACCCACTGGAGGATGGCGAACGGTGGCCCATTGGAGGGTCTCTTAAGTATAATGCTGTTTTACAATTAGACCGGTTCTGTAGAAAAGAAGGGAAATGGGTAGAAGTAGCATATGTGTTATTGGAGAAGGAAATGGCAACCCACTCCAGTGTTCTTGCCTGGAGAATCCCAGGGACAGTGGAGCCTGGTGGGCTGCCGTCTATGGGGTCGCACAGAGTCGGACACAACTGAAGCAGCTTAGCAGCAGCAACCATAAGAGGCAATCAACCCAACTGACTTGACCTCAAAATGGCTGTTTATTTGTTTGCCATTCTTTAGCAGAGGGAGAAGGAGGCTATTGTATCATTTCCAAGGAAGTTCTTTTAAAAGTTGAAAGTTGTTAAGAGTTCTCATCACAAGGGAAAAAACATATTTTTTTTCTTTTTTAAAAATATCTATTAAAACTCTCCAGAAAGCAGGAATAGAAGGAACATACCTCAACATAATAAAAGCTATATATGACAAACCCACAGCAAGCATCACCCTCAATGGTGAAAAATTGAAAGCATTTCCCCAGAAATCAGGAACAAGACAAGGATGCCCACTCTCACCACTACTATTCAACATAGTGTTGGAAGTTTTGGCCACAGCAATCAGAGCAGAAAAAGAAGTAAAAGGAATCCAGATAGGAAAAGAAGAAGTGAAACTCTCGCTGTTCGCAGATGACATGATCCTCTACATAGAAAACCCTAAAGACTCTTCCAGAAAATTACTAGAGCTAATCAATGAATATAGTAAAGTTGCAGGATATAAAATTAACACACACAAATCCCTTACATTCCTATATACTAACAATGAAAAACAGAAAGAGAAATTAAGGAAACAATACCATTCACCATTGCAACAAAAAGAATAAAATACTTAGGAGTATATCTACCTAAAGAAACAAAGGACCTATACATAGAAAACTATAAAACACTGATGAAAGAAATCAAAGAGGACACAAACAGATGGAGAAACATACCGTGTTCATGGATTGGAAGAATCAATATTGTCAAAATGGCTATTCTACCCAAAGCAATCTATAGATTCAATGCAATCCCTATCAAGCTACCAATGGTATTTTTCACAGAACTAGAACAAATAATTTCACAATTTGTATGGAAATACAAAAAACCTCGAATAGCCAAAGTAATCTTGAGAAAGAAGAATGGAACTGGAGGAATCAACCTGCCTGACTTCAGACTATACTACAAAGCCACAGTCATCAAGACAGTATGGTACTGGCACAAAGACAGAAATATAGATCAATGGAACAGAATAGAAAGCCCAGAGATAAATCCACGAACTTATGGACACCTTATCTTTGACAAAGGAGGCAAGGATATACAATGGAAAAAAGACAACCTCTTTAACAAGTGGTGCTGGGAAAGCTGGTCAACCACTTGTAAAAGAATGAAACTAGAACACTTTCTAACACCATACACAAAAATAAACTCAAAATGGATTAAAGATCTAAATGTAAGACCAGAAACTATAAAACTCCTAGAGGAGAACATAGGCAAAACACTCTCTGACATAAACCACAGTAAGATCCTCTATGACCCACCTCCCAGAATATTGGAAATAAAAGCAAAACTAAACAAATGGGATCTAATGAAACTTAAAAGCTTTTGCACCACAAAGGAAACTATAAGTAAGGTGAAAAGACAGCCCTCAGATTGGGAGAAAATAATAGCAAATGAAGAAACAGACAAAGGATTAATCTCAAAAATATACAAGCAACTCCTGAAGCTCAATTCCAGAAAAATAAATGACCCAATCAAAAAATGGGCCAAAGAACTAAACAGACATTTCTCCAAAGAAGACATACAGATGGCTAACAAACACATGAAAAGATGCTCAACATCACTCATTATCAGAGAAAAGCAAATCAAAACCACAATGAGGTACCATTACACGCCAGTCAGGATGGCTGCTATCCAAAAGTCTACAAGCAATAAATGCTGGAGAGGGTGTGGAGAAAAGGGAACCCTCTTACACTGTTGGTGGGAATGCAAACTAGTACAGCCGCTATGGAGAACAGTGTGGAGATTTCTTAAAAAACTGGAAATAGAACTGCCATACAACCCAGCAATCCCACTTCTGGGCATACACACTGAGGAAACCAGATCTGAAAGAGACACGTGCACCCCAATGTTCATCGCAGCACTGTTTATAATAGCCAGGACATGGAAGCAACCTAGATGCCCATCAGCAGATGAATGGATAAGGAAGCTGTGGTACATATACACCATGGAATATTACTCAGCCATTAAAAAGAATTCATTTGAATCAGTTCTAATGAGATGGATGAAACTGGAGCCCATTATACAGAGTGAAGTAAGCCAGAAAGATAAAGATCATTACAGCATACTAACACATATATATGGAATTTAGAAAGATGGTAACCACAACCCTCTATGCAAAACAGAAAAAGAGACACAGAAGTACAGAACAGACTTTTGAACTCTGTGGGAGAAGGTGAGGGTGGGATGTTGCGAAAGAACAGCATGTATATTATCTATGGTGAAACAGGTCACCAGCCCAGGTGGGATGCATGAGACAAGTGCTCGGGCCTGGTGCACTGGGAAGACCCAGAGGAATCGGGTAGAGAGGGAGGTGGGAGGGGGGATCGGGATGGGGAATACGTGTAAATCTATTGCTGATTCATGTCAATGTATGACAAAACCCACTGAAAAAATAAATAAATTTAAAAAAAATCTATGTAAGAACACTCACTAAGTCTATTGTGGTAATCATTGCTTAATATATGTTGGTCAAGTCATTGCTGTACATCTTAAATTTATACAGTGCTATATGCTAATTATATCTTAATAAAATGGGAAAGAAAAATAAAAATGGTTAAAATTACATAAAACAATATTTTATTTATTAATTTTAAGCCTAAAAAATACATATGTGGATCATTTCCAGGGTCACTATGATGATTAAGTGAGAAAGTGTAAATGAAATGCTTTGGTAAGTATAAAATGATAAAGAAATACAAACTCTATTATTATCCATATTTCTTCTAAAATAAAAGTCATTGCAATTGTGCATTATTGATGACTCAACTAAATGAAAACATTACATAATAAAATACATATGAAGAAAGATAATTCAGTTTCTACTTGCTTAGAAAAACTTGAAGTTTGGAAGATACAAATACTTAAAAGAGAAAACCAAGTTATGTGGACCAAAGTTGGAAGAGGCAAAGTATTTACTATTGCTACTCTTACAAGGAAACAATTGCCTTTCCAACATGGAAATTTATGTTGGATTTATTCATGAAGAAAATTTTTAGTAGAAATGCGTCATATTTGCAAGACACATTTCAGAAGGAGCAAGAAAAATAGACAAACAATAGTTTTGTAATGTGGACTGTTCATAATAAGTGATTTTGTAAAGATGGGGAAGTTTAGTAAAGAGACACAGTGCCTGAAACTAATATGACATTGTAAATTGTAAATCAACTATACTTCAATAAGACTTTTTTAGAAAAGGAAAAAAAATAGGTGGAAAAATAAAAATAAAATTTAAGTCAGATCAAGTCGATGAAGGTAGGAAAGGCCTTCACCAAGGGGAAGCAATAGAAGTTTACTATAATAATCCAGGCTTGATATCATTTTTGCATGGGCCAGGCAGTGTGATAGCGGCAAAGATGATGAGATGTGCATCATATTGTGATACATTTGATGTGGAGGCAATAGGATTCATTGATAATTTGCATGAAGAACAGGAGAAAAATAGAGGAATGAAGCATAACTCCAAGGCTTTTAGTATGAGAAATTTAGAACATGAAATTGCATATATTTTATGAAGAACAACCATATTTCCCAGAGTCAAAACTAATTTAGTGGGAAGAGAAACCTCATCCTATATTTCTGTAAATCTCTTTACTATGTGAGTTAAAAGAGAAGTGGACCTTCCTATCTGCATTCAGTCCCTTCTGATGGCATGTCACCTAGAGATTCTGAAACACTCAAGTGTTAGAGACTGAGATTATATGAAGTTGTATGGACATGATGGACTTTCCACAAGTGTCCTGGGAGTATCTGAACTTTCAGAACTTTTGTGGTACACCTTGGATGAATATTTAAGTTTGGATGTCTGTTTTTACTTCTAGAATATGACAATAACAATTGAATCAACTCGGATTTTCAGAGGTATAATATTCCTCTAACTTTCAATATTCATCTTCTATGCCTGGCAAAAAATGAGCATTCTTTAAGTGTTTGTTGAATAAATCACAGACTCCCTATACTATCATTAGTTGGAAATATTCATTATAACAATGTCAAGACTAATAGTGGGATACCTAATAGTTGGTTAGTTTTAAGCCTCAGTGTTCTTAGGAAAAACTGGACAAAGTAATTACTATGTAGTTTAAAAGTGTGTTGTGTTTTACATTTTAATCCACACCAGTGGTGCATTCTTTATATCTTTGGCTTCAGACTTCTCTGACAGCAGCCTTCAGTTCAGTTCAGTTCAGTCACTCAGCTGTTTCCAACTATTTGTGACCCCATGGCCTGCAGCACTCCAGGCCTCCCTGTCCGTCACCAACTCCTGGGGCTTACTCAAACTCATGTCCATTGAGCTGGTGATGCCATCCAACCATCTCATCCTCTGTCATCCCCGTCTCCTCCCACTTTCAGTCTTTCCCAGCATCAGGGTCTTTTCCAATGAGTCAGTTCTTCACATCAGGTGGCCAAAGTATTGGAGTTTCAGCTTCAGCATCAGTTCTTCCAATGAATATTTAGGACTGGTTTCCTTTAGGATGGACTGGTTGGATCTCCTTACTGTCCAAGGGACTCTCAAGAGTCTTCTCCAACACCACAGTTCAAAAGCATCAATTCTTCATGCTTAGCTTTCTTCATAGTCCAACTCTCACATCCATACATGACTACTGGAAAAACCATAACTTTGACTAGAATTTCTACTGAGAGAAAACCTAAAGTTCAGATCAAAGGTTTTAGCTGCTTCTGAATATTTTTTTACGATAAGCTCCAGCTTCACTCACATTAGATGTCAAATAGACTAATTCATATTATATGCAGTTTATTTGGAGCACTGAGCAACAAAATAATCCATTATAGTTTAACACTTTCAAAATAGTAATTACCCTGTTTAACAAGAATGATATTTTATTATGTTATATACAAATAAAACACTAACGTCATGTTCCCTAACTTAATAAAGAGTGACTGCCAAAAATTTTAGCAAAATCATAAAATGACATACTAAAATTTTTCTCATTAAAGCCAATAGAAGATATAGATGCTCAATATTTCTTCAATTCAACATTTTCAAGATCCTAGCTTATGCAATAAGCCAGAAAAACAAATGAGGAATGTATCTTTGAAAAGAAGAAACAAAACTGTCATCATTGAATGATGATATGATTCAGTTCAGTTCAGTTCAGTTGCTCAGTCGTGTCTGACTCTTTGTGACCCTATGGACACGGCACGCCAGGCCTCCCTGTCCATCACCAACTCCAGGAGTTTACTCAAACTCATGTCCATCGAGTCGGTGATGCCATCCAGCCATCTCATCCTCTGTCATCCCCTTCTCTTCCTGCCCCCAATCCCTCCCAGCATCAGGGTCTTTTCCAATGAGTCAGCTCTTCGCATGAGGTGGCCGAAGTACTGGAGTTTCAGCTTCAGCATCAGTCCTTCCAATGAATATTCAGGACTGATTTCCTTTAGGATGGACTGATTGGATCTCCTTGCAGTCCAAAGGACTCTCAAGAGTCTTCTCCAACACTACAGTTCAAAAGCATCAATTCTTCGGCACTCAGCTTTCTTTATAGTCCAACTCTCACATCCATACATGACCACTGGAAAAACCATAGCCTTGACTAGACGGACCTTTGCTGACAAAGTAATATCTTTGCTTTTTAATATGCTGTCTAGGTTGGTCATAACTTTCCTTCCAAGGAGTAAGCGTCTTTTAATTTCATGGCTGCAATCACCATCTGCAGTGATTTTGGAGCCCAGAAAAATAAAGTCAGCCACTGTTTCAACTGTTTCCCCAACTATTTGCCATGAAGTGATGGGACCAGATGCCATGATCTTAGCTTTCTGAATGTTGAGCTTTAAGCCAACTTTTTCACTCTTGTCTTTCACCTTCATCAAGAGGCTCTTTAGTTCTTACTGATGGAAAAAATCATCTAACAGGGTCACCTGACAAACTATTAGAATTAATATTTAGAATTAATCCTTTTAGGTAGAGAGGCACCAGATCAGTCTTCAAAAATTAGCTTTCTTTTAAACAAACAATCATGAGAAATGGTGAAAGAATAAAAAATTTAATTCACAATATCAATAACCGTAGCATGACTGTGAATAAACCTGGTAAGACCAGTCATCTTAGGAAAATGCATTAACTGAAGAGCACATTATGACCTAAAAATTTCAGATACATATATTCACTGACAAGAAGACTGTGCATACCATTTTGCCCCAGAATTAACATGTGAATTCAGTTTAATTCTCACTTTCAATAGGATTTTTCAGTAACCTTCACAAGCTAATTCTAAAATTAATGTGAGGGACTTCACTGATGATGCAGTGGCTAAGACTCCATGCTCTCAATACAGGGAGCCTGGGTTTGATCCCTAGTCAGGGAACTAGCTTCCACATGCCACAACTAAGATGTGGCACGGCCAAATAAATAAATAAATTTCTTTAAAAGAAAAAAAGGAAAACATGTGTCTGTTTTCCTACACACCACAATGACGACCCAGAGCGGTCAAATAAATAGATAAATATTTAAGAATAACAAAAAAATTAATCTGAAAGAATAAATCAGTGAAGTAACGAAGATAACTTTGTTATTAATTTTGCCATTTTAAGGAAGAAGAAAGGGTTTGATATGCCAGATAGCAAAATGTGTGCTACTTTAAAAAATGTGGTGTTGTACAAGTACCCATTAATAATGATAAATTAATAGTGAAGTGCCCAGAAATAATTCTGCGAAAGTTAGGAAATTTAAATTATCATAACACTTGAAATCAATAAGATGTTAGCTACACATCAAAGGGTATAAAGAATATTCACCATCCATTTGGGAACAAGAGTGAAATGAGATCTGTGCCTCACACACAAACCTAATCCTCATGAAATTTGAAGACAATTATAACAATAAAACTATATGAGAATTAGATGAAAATACAAGATATAAGATAGTTGGATGAACTATATATTTGTTTGGAGAGTAGAAGAGGTCTTTTAAATTTGATTTATTTTTGGCTATGCTGGTTCTTCATTGCTGTGTGAGGATTTTCTCTAGCTGTGACGAGCAGGGACTACTCTCTAATTGCAGTGTGTGGGCTTCTCCTTGCGGTGGCTTCTGTTGCTGAGGAGCAACGGCTCCAGGGCCCAGGGGCTCAGTAGTTGTGGCACACAGGCTTGGTTGCCCTGTGACAAGTGGAATCCTCCTGGACCAGGGATTGAACCTGTGTCCCCTGCATTGGCAGGTGAACTCTTAACCACTGGACCACCAAGGAAATCCTGGAGTGAGCGTCTTAACCAAGATACCAAAATTAAAGCTACAAAAGAAAGAACTGGTAAATTGACAGCATAAAAATTAAACATTTTTTACAACAGAGAAATTATTAAGTTAAAAGTCAAGAAATGAACTGGAAAAATGTACTTGCATAAATATAACAAGGCTTCCCTGGTGGCTCAGATGGTAATGAATCTGCCTACCATGCAGGAGACATGGGTTTGATTCTTGGGTGGGGATGATCCCCTGGAGAAGGGAATGGCTACCCACCCCAATATTTTTCTTTACAGAATTCCATGGACAGAAGAGTCTGGTAGGCTACACTCCATGAAGTCACAAAGAGTCGGACATGACTGAGCAACTAACACTTTCACTTTCACCTAGGAAGCACTTAGTATTCAAAATACATAAAATCTCCTAGAGATTAGAAATAAAAAGCAAATGATAAAGTAGAAAAATGGGTAAAAAATACAAATAAGAAATTCACAAAAGAGGAAATACAAATGCTCGCTAAAGGAACAGATAGAGGGTGAATGCAAATAATACTAATAACTAGGAAAATGCAATTTCAGACATGAGACACCATAGAAATGACAAAAAAGTTTAAAGATACATAATGAATGTTGGCTTCAGTGTGGGGGGTCTGCTCTTCTCCAGTTGTTACTAGTTGAGAGGACACTGGTGAGACCCTGAGAGAAGAGCCATTTGGAGTATTAGTTAATGTGTTCAATGCCTCTTCCCTATGACCTAGCAATTCTCTTCATAGAATCCAGTGGAGAGGAATGCTTGACCACATATAGGAGGATACACACACACACACATACTATTTCTAAGAGAAAAAAGGAAATGAACTGGACTTCTCTAGGAAAACGGGGAATTCAACTATCAGTTCAGTACAGTTCAGTTCAGTTGCTCAGTCGTGTCTGACTCTTTGCGACCCCATGAATTGCAGCACGCCAGGCCTCCCTGTCCATCACCAACTCCAGGAGTTTACTCAAACTCATGTCCATCGAGTCGGTGATGCCATCCAGCCATCTCATCCTCTGTCATCCCCTTCTCTTCCTGCCCCCAATCCCTCCCAGCATCAGGGTCTTTTCCAATGAGTCAACTCTTCACATGAGGTGGCCGAAGTACTGGAGTTTCAGCTTCAGCATCAGTCCTTCCAATGAACACCCAGGACTGATCTCCTTTAGGATGGACTGGTTGGATCTCCTTGCAAGTCCAAGGGACTCTCAAGAGTCTTCTCCAACACCACAGTTCAAAAGCATCAATTTTTCAGTGCTCAGCTTTCTTCACAGTCCAACTCTCACATCCATACATGACCACTGGGAAAACCATAGCCTTGACTAGATGGACCTTTGTTGGCAAAGTAATGTCTCTGCTTTTTAGTATGCTATCTAGGTTGGTCATAACTTTCCTTCCAAGGAGTAAGTGTCTTTTAATTTCATGGCCGCAATCACCATCTGCAGTGATTTTGGAGCCCCCCAAAATAAAGTCTGTCACTGCTTCCACTGTTTCTCCATCTATTTCCCATGAAGTGATGGGACCAGATGCCATGATCTTAGCTTTCTGAATGTTGAGCTTTAAGCCAACTTTTTCACTCTCCTCTTTCACTTTCATCAAGAGGCTTTTTAGTTCCTCTTCACTTTCTGCCATAAGGGTAGTGTCATCTGCATATCTGAGGTTATTGATATTTCTCCCAGCAATCCTGATTCCAGCTTGTGCTTCTTCCAGTCCAGCGTTTCAACTATAATCATTCTCAAAGACTTTATGCTATAGATCAAAAGAATGAGAGAGATTTATAAGAACCAACTTGTAAATAATTCCAACATCTATTATTGAATCAAAATCAAGTACATAGATGACAGAACATTTGTTGCATCTTATATTTATCTTTAAAACATGTGTACATAAAGCAAAATATAGGTATATAGTCTATTAATAGGCGTTTGAAACATTTGAATGTAACTTTATTACAAGACCTACATCAGAGAAGAAGACATATAAAGTGGCATAACTTTGGGAAGAATTGGATTATAGCTATTTTCTGTAATATTTCAGTATTTAACATGGAGAAATTATTCATGTATTATATTCATGTATGAAAATAAACTAACATAATACTATCAAAATCAAGTAGTACATGTAGACTGATTTTAATTTTTTTTCAGATATCAAATACTTTCTTCAATAAAATATTTTCAACATTGGTAAAAATTATGCTAAAGGGATCTTTGTTGTTAAAGGAATCATTTACATAAATGAATGTTTACTGAATGATACTGAGACATTCTTTTGGAAGGTAAGAATAAATCTCTGTACACGATATCCCTTTACATGTCTTCATTTCATAGAGAAATGAGATACTGCACTGCATTATTTCTGAGTTTAAAAACTGCTGATCTGGGGTAAATTTTAATAACTGAAAATGTTTTAAAATCAATATAGTTATGGAGAGGACATTTATTGAACTGGGAGGCCAGAAAATTATAACTTTATGCCAGATGGTTTAGTGGAAACTACCCAAGATTGTATATACACAAAGATACGTTTGTAAGGTTACTTTTTATGCACAAGTAGTGGTACTAGTCATGTAATTGCTGTTAGTTCGCTTCTTTCACACTGATGTTATTGTTCAGCCACTAAGTCATGTCTGACTCTTGGCAACCCCACAGACTATACTCCGCCAGGCTCCTCTGTCCATGGGATTTCCCAGGCAAGAATACTGGAGTGAGTTGCCATTTCTTTCTCCAGGGGATCTTCCCAGAGCAGGGATCAAACCCGAGTCTCCTGCAGTGGCAGGCGGATTCTTTACCACTGAGCCTCCAGGGAAGTCACACTAATACAGCATTGTAAAACCCATGAAAACTTCATGAAATAGTCACACGTGTTCTGGATAGTAGTGTTCAAATAGAGATATTTCAAAAATCAAAAATTAATATAGACTTAGATATCTAAGATTATTTAAAATGTCATAATAGAAAATATGCTTGAAACATAAGAACATATCAGTGTCAGAAAGATTCCAGGGGAAAAAATGTTTGAAATACAGAAGTTTTTTTCTGGGAGGAGTCAAAAATTCCAATATGGAAAACAAAGGCATGTAAAAAAGATTCAGTGGCAGGAATCACAGCTAAATTTTTCCATTTTTAAGGGAAATAAGTTGAAAAAGTGACCTCTAGTGGACTCTTAGCTTCATGTATAAAGCTGACTCCATTTTTTCAAAAAAAGGTTTTGTTACAAATATAAATTACTGAGGACATAGATCTGGATAACATATTTTAAAAACACATTTAGTAGCATAATGTATTTATTTTGATGGTTTGAAAAATCTGAAAATCATTATTTCAAAAGGAGTTCACAAATTCTGATATAATCTAGTATATTTAAAATAAACTTTAAAAAGTACGTTTCACACATGGAATAGTTTTTATTGGCCAAAATGCATTTCCAGTTGGGCAGGACACAGTTTAGATCCATGAGAAATGAGGGACAGGCTGTCATCAGCACTTGTTTCTGTGGACCCAGTGCTTCACTTCTTTCCCCTCCCATTTGCCAGCCAACGGCACACCAAACCTGACCCACAGCACATGCTGGTTTCTAATAAGGCTGATCCATAAAAAAGAATGAAATAATGCCACCAGCAGCCACCCGGACAGGCCTAGATAGCGACTATCACACTAAGTGAGGCAAGTCAGAAAGAGAACAACAAATATGATATCACTTATACATGGAATCTAAAATATGACACAAATGAACTTATCTATGAAATAGACACAGACTCACAGACATAGAGAATAGACCGGTGGTTGCCAAGAGAGAGGGATGTAGGGGATGGATGGAGCTACAATTTGGGATTAGCACATGGAAACTAGTATATAGACAGGATGGGCAAGCAACAATGTCCTATGCTGTATAGCACAGGGAATTATATTCAATATCCTATAATAAAAAATTTTAAATATTTTATTAAAATATTTATTTATTTTAATTTATTAAACTTAAAAATTTTAAATTTTTAATTAAAATTAAAATTTATTTTTAATAAATATTTTTATTAAAAATATTTATTAAAATAAAATATTTTTCATAATGGAAAAATTTGAAAAATAATTATATATGTATAACTGAATCAGTTTGTTGTATAGCAGAAATTAACACAACATTGTAAATCAACTGTACACCAAGAAAAAAAAAATAGGGTGGGTCCTTTGCAGGGGCCTAGAACCTCTGAAGAATAAATGCCACAAACCATCACCAGTTGTTTCCTGACTTCAGGATCTTGAAGGAAATTTCTTAAAAAGCACAAATTGGAAACAAGATGTTGACTTACAGTAGGGTGATAAAAATAGTAAAAGTAAAGATGAGATTTCTCTTTTAAAATCACTCTAAAGATATTACTATTAAAAGAAAGAAGAGAATATTTTTTTTTCAAAGAGCAAAAATAGTTTAGATGAAGTTTCTCAAATATAAAAGGAAATATGTTCAGAAACCATATTTCCAAGTAAACACAGAAGTCTTGTACCAGTTCCAAAGAGCATTGAAAATTCCCAGAATGATCATTTTACTTTCTAACCCAGAAAAACCATAATTTTTTATTAGATTTAAAATTAATTAAAATTAAGTTCTGATAAGTTATGAATCAGTAATCATCTTAAGGTGAGGAGATTTTCAGAAGGAAAACTTTACAGGTCTTTTTCAACTAATATAACATAGTTTTATGGGAAAAATAAGATTTCAGTAATGGGAAAATCTCTTCTAGCAGTCCCAGACCCATTCTGAGAAATATTAATATGAAATGAGTGTGTAAGCATAGTATTATTTTCATCTACTGTTCATGTTTTGTTTTTTCTTCTTAGTCAATTCCCTTAGAATGAAAACTGCAGAACCACCAGTTTTTCATCCTTCTTGGTTTAAATTTTTCTAGCATCCAGGTAATTGAGGAGAAAAAAAAAAAGAGTCCTGAAACACGATTTAAAGAGATAGATAGGATAATTCTTTTCCAAGGTTAAACATAAGAGATTTGAAAGTGTTCTAAGCAGAATCATCTTTTAGGGCTCTAATAAGATAGTATGCTAATCAAATTCATGCTTTTATTCTTTTTTTTTTTTTTAATACAGACTTCCTAGGGACCACTTGACAATTTGTCTCACCGGCCTGTTTCAAGTGCTCAGAACCTACCTTACATGCTTAAGAAGCCAGCTTATCAGGACCTCCCATGCTGCTGACTCTAAACTTGAGTGAGCGAACAGGTCTGGCCGGTGTGCCCTAAAGGCCAGCATTCCAGGGCTCCACCAGACCACCAGGGAAGGCAGCTCTCTGGAGTGGTGAGCTTCCAAAGGAGACTTGAGGGAGTGGATTGTTACAGAAGATGTTGAAGGAAGATAAGGAACCTACTCCGTCAGGTGGAGGAGTCCATAGTTCAGACTCCCACCTTATTTGTCTTAGTTTCCCACCTACAATTCTCAGGAAATGATCTGTCCCCTAGGAAATCTCATGTTAAAAAATGCTTTTTAATCCCAGTAAGCTCATATTTTGTGAAGCCTTTGTTTCTCAGATTAAGACACTATTAGAAGCTTAGTAGTAACTGATGGGCATCTGTGAATTTTTTTTTTTTTTTTTTTTTACTTAAAGTAGATTGTCCAAATTAGGCATCCTCCTCTGTATTATCCAGGACCTCACTCATTGTCATGTGTAATACAAGCTGCAATTTGGAAAACTTGCTGTGTTGAAATCCTGTCAGCTCATGGTTCTTGAAGACCAATGATCTCTCCCAAACACTGGTGACTGCAGCATATTTAGTGTACAAGAGGCCACCGAGGCCAAAGATTTAAAAATTATTGTACAAATTCTTATGTTAAACTATCTAAGCTTTGCTGTAGGGGAAAAAACTGTTTTTTAATATGCTGTCCAGGTTTGTCATAGCTTCCCAGTTTCCCATAGTTTCCCATTCTCTTCTTTGTACAGAGTACCAAAGATTCTTCCCTTCATTCACAAAAAAAGGAGAAAGCCATTTATGAAGTTGAAAAACCCCAAGGAAATAGAAAACTAATGAAGACACAGAAAATGGAGTTATGAAAATAATCATTGTTATGCTCCTAGTGCCTACTTGGTGACTTGGACTTCCAAACTTCATTTCCAATCTATACATTATGTAGTTTTCAATGTTCAGTTTACAGGGAAAAAAACTGATGTTCAGAAAAGTAAAGTGGCTTACCAACAATACACTCTGCACAGAACACTACCAAGAGTAACTTGGTTACAAGTTATTTGGTTACAAGTAACTCTTGTAACAATTCCATGGTCTTTCTGACTCCAATATCTTTTTCTGGAGTAAGAAAACCTAGAAAAGCAAGGAAAGGCAGTGGTCATTCCTTAAGTCATCAGTAATTCCAACAACTGAATGTTGTTGTTCAGTCGCTAAATTGCATCCGCCTCTTTGCAACCGCATGGACTGCAGCACACCAGACTCCTCTGTCCTCCACTGTCTCCCAGAGTTTGCTCAAATTCATGTCTATTTAGTCGGTGGTGCTAGTTAACCATTTCATACTCTGCGGCCCCCTTCTCCTTTTGCCTTCAATCTTTCCCAGTTTCCGGGTCTTCTCCAAAGAGTTAGCTCTTCCCATCAAGTGGCCAAAGTATTGTAACATCAGCTTCAGTATCAGTCCTTCCGATGAATATTCAGGGTTAATTTCCTTTCAGATTGACTGCTTTCATCTCCAGCACCACAATTCAAAAGCATCAATTCTTTAGCACTCAGCCTTCTCTATGGTCCAGCTTTCACATTCGTACATGACTACTGGAAAAACCATACTTTTGACTCTACAGACATTTGTCAGCAAAGTAATATATCTGCTTTTTAATATGCTGTCTAGGTTTGTCATAGTTTTCCTTCCAAAAAGTCTTTGAATTTCATGGCCAGAGTCAGCATCCACAGTGATTTTGGAGCCCAAGAAAATGAAATTTGTTATCACTTCCACTTTTTCCCCTTCAATTTGCCATGAAGTGATGGGACCAGATGTCATGATCTTAGGTTTTTGAATGCTGAGTTTCAAGCCAGCTTTTTTACTCTGCTCTTTCACCTTCATCAAGAGGCTCTTTAGTTCCTTTTCATTTTCTGCCATTAGAGAGGTATCATCTACATATCTGAGGTTGATATTTCTCCCAGTAATCTTGAGCTGTGAGTCATCCAGCCTGACATTTTGCATGATGTACTCTGCATAGAAGTTAAATAAGCAGGGAGATGATATACAGCCTTGTCATACTCCTTTCCCAATTTTGAACCAGTCAGTTGTTCCATGTCCAGTTCTAACTGTTGCTTCTTGATTCACATACAGGTTTCTCACAAGACAGTTAAGGCAATCCAATAACTGCATCTTTTTAAGAATTTTCCAGTTTGTTTTGATCCACACAGTCAATGGCTTTGATGTAGTCAATGAAGCAGAAGTAGATATTTTTCTGGAATTCCCTTGCTTTCTCCATGATCCAATGAATGTTGGCAATTTGATCTGGTTCCTCTGCCTTTTCTAAACCTAGTATGTCCATCTGGAAGTTCTCAGTTCAAGTGCTATTGAAGCCTTGCTTGAAGAATTTTGAGCATTACTAGCATGTGAAATGAGTGTGGTTGTACAGTAGTTTGAACATTATTTGACATGGCCTTTCTTTGGTATTGGAATGAAAACTGACCTTTTTCAGTCTTGTGGACCCTGCTGAGTTTTCCAAATTTGCTGGCATACTGAGTGCAGCACTTTAACAGCATCATCATTTAGGATTTTAAATAGCTCAGCTGCAATTCCATTACCTCTACTAGCTTTGTTCATAGTGATGCTTCCTAAGACCCACTTGACTTCACACTCAAGGATATCCGGCTCTAAGTGAGTGACCACACCATCATGGTTATCCAGGTCATTAAGAGCTTTTTTGTATAGCTCTTCCATGTATTCTTGCCACCTCTTCATAATCTCTTCTGCTCCTGTTAGGTTCGTACTCTTTCCATCCTTTATTATGTCCATTCTTGCATGAAATATTCCCTTGATATCTCCAATTTTCTTGAAGAGATCTAGCCTTTCCCAGTTTGTTGTTTTCCTCTATTTCTTTGCATTGTTCACTTAAGAAGGCCTTCTTATTCCCCCTTGCTATTCTCTGGAACTCTGCATTCAGTTGAGTATATCCTCCCTTTTCTCCTTTGCCCTTTGCTTCTCTTCTTTCCTCAGCTATTTGTAAAGCCTCCTCAGGCAACCACTTTGCTTCTTGCATTTCTTTTTCTTTGGGATGGTTTTGGTCACTGCCTCCGGTACAGTGTTACGAACCTCTATCCATAGTTCTTCAGGTACCCTGTCTACCAGATGTAATCAGACAGAGTTATAAAAGACAGCAGATACGAGCCCCAGAGGAAGCCTCCACCTCTAAGGTAGAGAAAGCCGTTTAGGCAGCTTGTGTAGTCTGTCAATTAATATGCTTTTCAGAGTACAGCAACAAGAGGACAAACAACTGTTCTGACTTGCGGTACTGAAAAAGGAACAAAGACTTTGAATCTCTCAGGCATTTGTTTGACTCTTCAACACTAGAGTACTCTAGGCTGCTTGCCAAATGAATGTTTGGTTGAATATAAATAAGCTTATTATCATGCACATGTGTAAATGTATATAATAGAGCTGAAGGTTAATAAAACATTTTATACCTAGGCAGACCAATATTTTATCAGAAAGGATCATTGTCAGTTTTGCCTGTATTTCTGGGACATGTTTCTATCTTAACACTCAGAATTTTAAGTGTGAGCAATATTTCCAAATTATTTCATTATCTTAAAACTGCTTTCTATTAGAAGACTTAGAAAATGCCTGGAATTTCACATGTATGACTTCAGAAATTTCTTTTCATTTATTATGACAAAAACCTTTGACTTTTTAAATTCAGCTTCCCTGGAATGTGTATCAAATGAAAGTGCATTTGGATAATAAAAAGAAAAAAATCAAGGCAGTCAAAACAAAGTTACCTTACAAAGTACCCATTCCATGGGTCTGTACTTAGGATGCCTTCTTTAGATGAAATGGAATGTGTTAATAATAGATTACTAGCTTAGCCGCTCAGTAGTGTCCAACTCTTTGAGACCCCATGGACTGTAACCCACCAGGCTCCTCTGTCCATGGGGATTCTCCAGGGAAGTGGAGAATAGGTTACCATCCTCCATGGGATCTTCCCAACCCAGGTCTCCCACATTGCAGGCAGATTCTTTACCCTCTGAGCCACCAAGAAAGTCTAGATTGCTAGAAAGGGAATCATATCATTATTACACAATATTTTAATAATAGATCACTAGAGAGGGAGTCTTATCATTATTACACTGTTCTAGTACAATGCAGGGGAAAATGCTATCTTAAAGAGAACAATAATGGTAATTAGTTGACAGATGTATCTGTTCAAGGAACAAATATATTAAATTATGTTGAAATTTAAGTCATAGATCAATCTGAGTTTCTCCCCAAACCTATAGAAATTGCTTCCCTAATGACATGTGTCATGACCTTTAATTTGTCCTCATCACGTACAACTGTTGTTTCAAGCATGCACTACCCCTTTCTCATATTCTATTGCTGAAACTGCCTTTCTAATTGAGAAATTTGACGCGATATAATAGGCTGGTGACATTGGCAATGAAAGTGATGTGAAGCAGCCATATAATCTGATGGAATAAACAGTATTTCACACTGCTAACTGAAATTTTTTACCTCCGAAACTTGGGGAATCTGGTTATCTGTGTAGAAATAAACAATAGAGGCGAAAGTTATATATTCTAAGAAGGTACATAGTTTCTAGCTGCATATTTGAGACTGAGAACATCATTTTTCTTCAGTGTTGCTTGCTTGAAAATAGAATGAATGGGCAACAAATACCACAATATCCACCTAATAATCAATTATTACAAAAAGTTTCTAGGAAGAAAGAAATGAGACCCTAGATGTCTTCTCTGTTCTCTTCAACTGTCAGAAGCAACTTTCTGAGCCTTTATTAGAATAAGTTTACTCTGGAAAATTAGCCATTTCTCTCTCTCTCTCTTTTCCCCCCCTTTCTTTCCTCTTTTCAGGGGGTGAGGGTAGGACAGAAAAAGGGAGAAATAAGGGAACTTACTGGAGCTCCCCTGGTGGCTCAGACGGTAAAGAATCTGCCCACAATGCAGGAGACCTGGGTTCAATCCCTGGGTTGGGAAGATCCCCCTGGAGAAGGGAATGGCAATCCACTCTAGTATTCTTGCCTGGAGAATTTCACGGACAGAGAAGCCTGGGGGGCTAAAGTCCATGGGGGGGGGGGGTCACAAAAAATTGGACAGGACTGAGTGACTGCTGAGAGAGAGAGAAGGGAAGTACTACAAATAATCTAATTAGCATTCCTGCCCGCCTTATCTCTGGATGAAGCCTCAAACAAAAGTTTGCTATCAACCACTCCTATGTCTTCTGTTTTCTTAACTCTCATATAAATGCAATTTCTCACAGATATTTAAAAGTTGAATGATTATAGAAACTACGTATCTGTAGTATTTCCCTACACCTACTAAGTTAGCATGCTTCCTTATTTCCCATAGAGATATTGACATTTGCACAGTAAGTCCATCCCAGTTGAAAGAGAAAGACTTTCTACATTAATGTTGTACAGCAAGAAATCACATCCAACAATTTGAGCCAAAACAACTTGATAACTTAAGCTCCCTGAATTACATCACCTGAAACAGGACCTTTTCAGAGAGCATACATACAGTAGGGTTAACCAGTTAAGGACTGTGACATTCTTGGGACATACCAAGGACTATTAAAAGAGAAGTCTCTTTAAACTCTCCTTGCCTTCCTTGGCCTATGGTAAGAAAGTCTTCGTGCTTATTAAAGGTCAACAATGGTAAATCAGTTACTAGCAACTTCCTAAAACTTTAGGACAGGAAACAATAAAGGATGCTATATCCAAACAGACACTCCAAGGATAACTTAGCTGGATAGACTGTAATTCCTGAAGTTAAAATTAGCCAGGTCACCTTACTCTTACGGAAAAAAAACCCCGGGGAACCTGGCAACCAAATAAATAGATAGGAACTTCCTTCCCATTAATAAGCTTCTTTCAGTTCTGTGCTGAAACAGTACTCCAAAGACATGCACTTATTAACTAACACTGCTTTCTAAACCAAGTTTGGGCACTGTCCTAATTATTACAAAGATCCTGAGCTTAAAACTATAAATACGTGTTATAGAGATATAACCTCAACATATTAGAATTGAAAATGTCTTATAAATCATGTCGTTCAACTTTACTTGTTTTTTAGATGAGGACACGGTTCAGAGCTGTGACTTGCACAAGCTCAGTCAGCTATATTCACACTGGTTGTTTACTATATTACTGACCTTTTGTGGGTGGTAAATGTTTTTAATATTTAGCTGTAAATGCTTTTGTCACTTTTGCTAAATATCATTGATAAAAATAAAGTTCAGCTTTACCACTCAGCATTTAGTATATGGATATGAGACATAAGAGACCGGGGTTCAATCCCTGGGTCAGGAAAATTCCCTGGAGGAGGGCACAGCAACCCACTCCAGTATTCTTGCCTGGAGAATCCCATGCATAAGGCCTGGTGAGCTACAGTCCATGGGGTCGCAAACAGTCAGACAGGACTGAAGCGACTTAGCACATAAGTAGCAACTAAATAAAAGTAAAGAGTATATAAAAGTCAGAAGTGATATTGCAGCTACACTTGGAATACATCCTTTCATTAACAAAGCAGAATTATTTATGATCCAAAAACATTTAAAAACGTTTCTTGTACTAACAATTTTGTAGTTAAAAATCTAAATTACAAGCCAGTGATTCTGCTTATTTTCCACTAGGTGGCAATATATCTTTTTCTTTACAGTTTAAATGTGTTTTCCAGGGTATGATGAAAATACTTCTTGGAGTAGTTTTTCTTCTTAGTTAAGCCAACTGAAATGAAGACTTGAAGAAATTCTAAGAAAGAGAGATAAGAAATTTGGGATGTACTAGGATAGGGGACAGGGTTGTCTAATAAAACCCAGAAATAAAATGAATAAATTTTGCTTCACATAGGCTCTAATTAAAATTTAGCTTCAATTTATATGACCACATTAAAAATTTGGTAGTGATTTAATGTTACATTGAAATCAGGTTTGTTATTTATTATTAGTATCAAAAAGCACAACATTTTCCTAGTCCTGCTTAAAACACATCTTCAAGATTAGGTCATAGTATTCTAAACTATAATACTTATTTCCATAGCCTATCTCCAATCAAGACTTTGAAAAGAAATACACATTAAATCACAGTGAGTCAGTGGTAAAGGATCCACCTGCCAATGCAGGAGACACAAGAGACGCAGGTTCGACCCCTGGGTCAGGAAGATTTGGGTAGGAAATGTCAACCCACTCCAGTATTCTTGCCTGGAGAATTCCGTGGATGGGGGAGGCTGGCGGGCTACAGTCCACGGCATTGCAAAGAGTTGGACACAACTGAGCGACTAACACATGCACACTAGAGATGAGTTGGTTCTGAATGAAAAATAAGACAAATACTATTTTCTTTAATTAAAAAAATGCTGTTTACTGACTTTGGCTGCGCTGGGTCTTTTTGGCTGCACAGGGGCTTTCTCTAGTTGCAGCGCATGGGCGTCGCATTGCTGTGGCTTCTCTTCTGCAAAGCACAGGCTCAGGCTCTATGGCGTGGTTTCGGTAGTTACGGCGAACAGGCTTAGTTGCCCCATGGCATGTGGAATCTTCCTGAACCAGGGATCAAAGCTGCACTGGTAGGTGGATTCATTACTACTGGACCACCAGGGAAGTCCAATGTTTTCTTTAAAGTCATAGAATTTTCAGTAAACTGTTTGACTTTATATTATATATATATATATAATATATATGGATATATACATATTAGCTTTCAAAGGCTATCATAACAAAATACCACAGACTGGAGGAAATTTATTTTCTCACAGTTCTGGAAATTAGAAGTCCAAGGTCAAGACGTTGGCAGGGTTGGTCTCTTCTGAGGCTTCTTTCCGTGGCTCACAGAGAGCAGCCTTCTCCTGGGTCCTCACACGGTTGAACCTCTGTGCTGTGTACGTCTTAATCTCTTTATACAAGGCGTCCAGTCATGGTGGGTTAGATCCTATTTTATTTCAATTACATCTTTAAAGTCTTTATCTAAAAATACAGGCACATTCTGAGATACTAAGGGTTAGGAATTCAACGTATGAATTTCACAGGGGGATGACAATGCAGACCATAACAACTAGTAAATGTACACACAGAATGCTCCATTTTCTAAACTGTGGTGTTGTGGTAGAACCAAAAATCCTAGATTGGAAGTCCGAATTCTAGACCTAAGGAAGGATTTTAGAGATAATCTCTTTCACTGATTCTTCACTTTGGCCAGACAAAAGAACTTTCAAAGCACAACAATGCCTGGTCCCAGGTCCAGATATTCTGATGAATTAATTTGGAATGGCACCAGTCATGAGCATTTTAAAAAACTTTCCAATTGTTTCTGAGACCTGAGTAGAGAACCACTAATTTAAAATGCTTATTTACAATATTTATTTGGCTGTATCGGGTCCTTGTTGTGGCATTCCAGCTCTAGTTCTCTGATCAGGGATGGAACCCAGACCCCTTACACTGGGAGCATGGAGTCATAATCACTGGGCCACCGGGGAAGTCCCAAGAATCACTGATTTTAGACAAATATTTCCCAAAAGTGGTTAGAGAATCACCCAATAGGTTTATGAACATGCAAATTCCTATACATGAGCCATTGCTGCCTTCATTCTGAATCTCCAGAAATGGAGCCAAGTCCATTTATCAAGTGCCCTAGGAATTATTATGAACCTGGAAGTCTGAGAAGCTCTGACCTAGTTTTCACCCTCTCATCTTACAGGTCAAAGGGCTGAGGCTCCGTGAAGTTAGTTCATCCAAGGTAACCCAGATAGAGAAAGGCAGAACCAGAAGAAAATTAGATGTTAGATCTCTTGAAACCTAATCCAATTTTTTTAGCTGGATTCTCTGTGCTGGTGAAGCACTGTGTGGACGTTAAAATGATCTTGCAGCTCTGTTCCCAGGCCTAGACTGCATCTACCCTTGAATTCAGGCATGTCCTGACAAATCTGGAAGCCCAATAGGATCATTACAGTGATATTTCCATTAAAAAGGCATTCCAGGAGCCTGTATTGTGTTCAGGGACAATGGGCAGCATCAGAACTGATGGGTTATTGTGAATACGACCTTCTACCCTGCTGCAGGGCCCCACTGGCCTCACCTCCTCAGAGGTAGGCCTGAGTCCTGGGTGGCAAATTCAGGGAGGCGAAGCCAGTGGAGGAGACTGTTACCCTGGGACCAGCAGCAGCAGCAGGAGTTGGTGGCTTAGAATCACTTGCCATCAGAAAACAGCAGTCTCTTTTCAGTCATCGGCTGGCAGACAAGCAGCAGTTGTTGACCGGTGAGCTGGAACAGCAGCTCAAGAGATTTTCAATTCTGTTGCTACAACCCTTCCAAAATCCCTGGGCAAAGAGAGCTCTCAGGAGCTTGGTGTCAGGCTACGAGTTAGTGGAGGCCGTGGACACACATACAAATAAGTTGTGACATGATTTTAGACAATCTAATGTATCAGAATCCAAAAAATAAGCATCAAATCCCTCAGGAGGTGAAGATCCAAGTCCATTTAAATTTTTTCCATAAAGATGCAGCTTGAAGGTTTTGTTTAACAGAGGCTTTCTTATGCATTTAGGGGCTTCCCAGGTGGCGCTAGTGGTAAAGAATCTGCCTGCCAATGCAGGAGATGTAAGAGATGTGGGTTCAATCCCTGGGTCAGGAAGATCCCCTGGAGGAGGGCATGGCAACCCACTCCAATATTCTTGCCTCGAAAATCCCATAGATAGAGGAGCTTGGTGGGCTACAGTCCATAAGATCGCACAGAATTGGACACGGCTGAAGAGACTTAGCATGCACTCTTATGCATTTGTATTTTGTTGTTGCTGTTCAGAATAACCAGACTTGAATGAGAAAAGAACAACAAAATGTCGACATGTTATGAAACACCAGAAATGGGGGGTGGGGGTGGAAATGGATCTGAAACCAAGATAGACATCACTGAAGAGTTTTTTAATTTAGTGTATATTTATAGCACTACAATTCAGTTTAGCCTCAGTATTTCAGTACAGTTCAGTTGCTCAGTCATGTCTGACTCTTTGCGACCCCATGGACTGCAGCACACCAGGCCTCCCTGTCCATCACCAACTTCTGGAGCTTGCTCAAACTCATGCCTGTTGAGTCGGTGATGCCATCCAACCATCTTATCCTCTGTCGTCCCCTTCTCCTCCCACCTTCAATCTTTCCCAGCATCAGGGTCTTTTCAAATGAGTCAGTTCTTTGCATCAGGCAGCCAAAGTATTGGAGTTTCAGCTTCAGCATCAGTCCTTCCAATGAATATTCAGGACTGATCTCCTTTAGGATGGACTGGTTGGATCTCCTTGCAGTCCATGGGACTCTCAAGAGTCTTCTCCAACACCACAGTTCAAAACCATCAATTCTTCGGTGCTCAGCTTTCTTCACAGTCCAACTCTCACATTCATACATGACTACTGGAAAACAATAGCTTCAACTAGATGGACCTTTGTTGGCAAAGTAATGTCTCTGCTTTTTAATATGCTTTCTAGGTTGGTCATAACTTTCCTTCCAAGGAGTAAGCATCTTTTAATTTCATGGCTACAGTCACCATCTGCAGTGATTTTGGAGCCCCCCAAAATAAAGTCTGTCACTCTTTCCACTGTTCCCCCATCTATTTGCCATGAAGTGATGGGACCAGATGCCATGATCTTAGCTTTCTCAATGTTGAGTTTTAAGCCAACCTTTCACTCTCCTCTTTCACTTTCATCAAAAAGCTCTTTAGTTCTTCTTCACTTTCTGCCATAAGGGTGGTGTCATCTGCATATCTGAGGTTATTGATATTTCTCCTTGAAATCTTGATTCCAGCTTATGCTTCATCCAGCCCAGCATTTCTCATGATGTACTCTACATATAAGTTAAATAAGCAGGACGACAATATACCGCCTTGACGTACTCCTTTTCCTATTTGGAACCAGTCTGTTGTTTCATGTCCAGTTCTAACCATTGCTTCCTGACCTGCATACAGATTTCTCAAGAGGCAGGTCAGGTGGTCTGGTATTTCCATCTCACAAAATGTGGTCCACTGGAGAAGGGAATGGCGAGCCACTTCAGTATTCTTGCCTTGAGAACCCCATGAACAGTATTTCAGAGACAAATCAGTTTTCCAGAGGACACATCTGTTTTAATTGAAGTTTCTATAAGACTGGTTGCTGTTCTAACCCTGCAGTGTGTTTCTCAAAGTGTGGATCCAGAACCACCTGCTCTAGAATTACCTGACGATTATTTAAAATGCAAGATTCTCATGTTTGTTGTTGTTGTTCAGTCACTAAGTCAGGTCCAACTCTTGCAACTCCATGGGCTGCAGCAGGTCAGGTCCCTCTGTTCTCCACTATCTCCTGGAGTTTGCTCAAATTCATGTCCATTGAGTCAATGATGCTATCTAACCATTTCATCCTCTGCAGCCCCTTCTCATGAAATCTACCTAATTTCTGGAGATGAGTTTGAGAATCTGCATTTTTCACAGCTACCTATGTGATTTAGAGAGATCTCTCCTTCTAGGGGTCTCTGTAATGTCTGAAGTTATTACTGAAGTTGTTACCCAAGGTCCCTTTTTTCTCAGTATCCTTACCTGATTTTTCCAGTTGAATTTACCTTACTGAACTGAATTTACCTAATTCAGTTCAGTTCAGCTCAGTCACTCAATCATGTCCAACTCTTTGTGACCCCATGGACCGCAGCACACCAGGCTTCCTTGTCCATCACCAACTCTGGGGGCCTACTCAAACTCATGTCCATCGTGTCGGTGATGCCATCCAACCATCTCATCATCTGTCATCCCCCTTTCCTCCCACCTTCAATCTTTCTCAGAATCAGGGTCTTTTCCAGTGAGTCTGTTCTTCGCATCAGGGGGCCAAAGTATTGGTCCCTGAGTAGGCTGTCATAAATAGTTGATATGACAAAGACTCTGAAACTGTACTTGTTAAAATTTAAATTTCTTCTTCTGCAGTGTGTTCAAAGAAAAGCCACCATCCCTGAAAAAAGAGAGATTTGTGCTATCAGCAGTCCCAAGTCCCTGTTTTTGAGCTGTTATAAAATTGGCTTAATACCAAAGAAGATGTCTTTTGACTATTGGAAAGATATAAGAAATTCAGATGTGAGCTTCTGGCAATCACGTAACTTGATGAAACTTGTCTTATACCATATCATTCCCTTTACTATGCACGGAGATATTTTCTTGCCATTCCCTTTACTATGCATGGAGTTAGATGTTTGAAAGGTAGGTTTTCTAAATATCTCCCTGGTTTTAAGTTTAGGCATGTTTGGAGGCTTTATAAACACTTTCAAGTGCAGTCTCAAAATCAAAGATCTCTGATTTGAAAGCAGTTTCAGGCATTATCACCCCCAGAAGGGGCGTACCTCTACATACCAATGCCTCATCTTTCCTTAGATTGTTCCAAAATTAGAAATTAAGCCCCAAAAAGCAAATGGGGGAAAAGAAAATGCTTTCAAATAAATTCAAACTTTTTTGTCTTACTACTGATTCATACTGGTGGGAATTTTCTGTACCATCTCTTTGCTGCAGGGGAAAGGGCTAAGGGAGATCTGACAAAGTCAAATGGCAGAAGCAACTGAGGATGAACCGTTCTGAGATGGAATTCAGAGAGCAGATTAAATGTCCATGAAGATAAACTTTGTGGCATTCACTATTGACTTCTATCCAGCCCTGCTAAAGTAAACAGTTTAGCTTACACTTTCTCCAAAATATTTTAATGTAGAAGTCTTAGTGATTCCTCTTTCTAGGAGAGACCCTGCAGGAATATTCCATTCCTTTTCTTTCCTCCACCCTCATTCTGCTCCTACACTGGAACCTCTGAACCTAGAGGAGCCTAAGGATACTCGGATTTTTCTAACTATGATTTGCATCATTTTGGGGGCTGGGTGTCACTGTTTGGCTGTTTTCCTTTTTTTTGGCTGTTTTGGCTGTTTTCTGTTTTTCTTTGGCCAGGGGGAAAAGAGATCTTAATTCACTTGTTTGGGAGGGGAAAATGTCATCAAATGCTTTTTTTTTTAAGTTTCACACTTCACCAAAAAATTACTAAACACAGAAAAAGCTACTTTGAGTTCTACAAGCAATGGTGTAACACAGGCACACCCAACCAAGATGAATCCCTGAAGAAAAGTATAATCACGCTACATTTTCCCAGATTCCAAACCCCACAGCAGATGTGCTCTGGGATGTTGCTCAAGTGTGGGACTGTTTTATGGATTTCTCCCCTAAAACCCACATCCCTGCCTTTCTTCAGAAAAAAGAAAGTGCAAAAACAAAAAATGATGGGGACAAAAGAAATTTGGAATCAGTGGCTAGACATCTGAAAAGAAGTGAAGGGCCAAAGATCTGGTAGAGTTAGTCTCTCTTCTCCTGTGGTTTTTTTCCTTCCAAATCGCATTCCTATTCTTGGTTTACAAAGGCTCTTAATATTTCCTTGAAAAATTTACTCCCTGGAGAATTTGAGAAAGAGAAGATAGCATAGGCATCCATCCTTCAAGTCTCCATTTTAACAGAGGGGAAATGCACAATTAATGCGTTCTAGCTCAAAATATATTTAAAAACACTGAAAAACATAAGTTAGAGTCAGTTGCTGTTCAATTGCTAAGTCACATCCGACCCTTTGCGACCCCATGGACTGCAGCACTCCAGGCTTCTCTGTCTTTCACCAGTTCCCAGAGTTTGCTCAGACTCATGGCCACTGAGTTGGTGATGCCAACCAACCATCTCATTCTCTGTCATCCCCTTCTCCTCTTGTCATCACTCTTTCCCAGCATCAGGGCCTCATATCCAATGAGTCAGCTCTTTTTATTAGGTGGCCAAAGTATTGGAGCTTCAGCTTCAGCATCAGTCCAAAACATGAGCTGGAGTCAGAGTTCCCCTCCAAGACACTGACTCATAGATTAGTATCATTCATGGATCTCCACGATCTGCAGACCAAGAGTTATCTTCATTAAGCACTAAGACATCTTCCTTTTTTTTTTTTTAAAGACATCTTTCTAAGCAAGATGCTGTTTGTTACATGGTACTCAGGAAGAGAAATGGGCTACTGTTCTGCATTTTGCTCATCTTTTCTACAGCAAGGGAAATGATAGCTAGCCCTCCTCTTAAAGCCGTTTTCACTCTTGGTGTTTTGCTTACACATAACCTTTAAGTACTGGGAACATATTGTACTTACCATTTAAGAGTATTCTGACTAAGACAATTAAAACTACATACCCCTGGATGGATCTATAAGCTTGCTTGATTTTACTTCTTGAATATTTTTTCAGTGACCCTTCTGTAAGTTAGGACATAAGGAAGAAGCATTGAGTAGTTAAATACAAATCCACAAAATCAAACCAGCTGTTACTCCCACCTCTGCTTAAAAATGAACGAAGATCATTAAAGAAAGTCAAGGCCACAAAAGACTTCTTATAGAGGAAGGTATCTGAGGATTTCTTATAGAAGTTCCTGACCATCTGAGGAAGATAAGTTGAGGCTAAAAGTACATTTCTTTCACCAACTGGGAAGTCTATAACGTGTGATAGTATGAAAAGCTTCTACATGAATGATTTTATTTGCTTTTCAAGA